>NC_089596.1:31499728-31799008 GCF_019320115.1 Miscanthus floridulus
ACGTCAGCAGCTCTGGACCCACCTGTCAGTACCAGAACCAAGACGATGACATCATGCTGACATCATACTGATGTTAGCATGCCACGTGGATGAACAGGAGCATGACACATGTCAGCATGATATTAATTCAGCCTTTTCCCATTTCCAGGAATGATTGAAACTTTGGAAATTCATAACTAATTCATACGAACTCAGAAAAATACAAGACCAGGACCAAAATTCATCTAAAATCGAGCTCTACGCAATGAACCCATGTTTGAGTGCATTTGGCTCTTTTGAATTTTCATTGCCTTTTGTGCTATTCTATAGACGTCGCTAACGCGACTATAATGCGATCGTTTGCAGACTCGGAGGAGAACCAGATGGACAAGGACTGAGAGTACCATGAGGAGTACGGAGATGACTACACTGAAGGTTCCACATCCCACCCAATCTCGTAGCACCTATTACGCATGGCTAATATAGAGCTGCTAGTGCTTTACTTTATTGTTATAATCACACTACGATAGGACTTGCATGGTAGTATGCTTTCTTGATGGCCTCTACCTTGACGCAACCTTACCCCTGCTCACCCTGCTGTTAGGCTAAGTCATACGCTTGCTGCTATATTTCATTGCTTGTTATTTCTACTATGCTTATATATACCATATTGATGCGTGGTGGAAACTGGAGTTATCTGGACTATGGGGAGAGTGCTGTGTGTGTGACTTGGGTGTGTGGAGGGTGAGGGTTGTGTTGACCAAATTGGAGTATACGATGAGCCTAGGGCAAGTCTTGCCGTGGGGTGCTACCTGGGCACCCCTGGAAATGGATACCTATGGTGGGTAAATGGTATATGAGGTGGCCCTGGGTGTGAACCTGTGAAGGGAGGAGCCCGGGGTGGAGGTGCTGTGGTGGCACGGTAAATGGAAACCCTGATGAAGACTTTCTGGCTTGGTCAACCCTAAGGTCTTACTAGTACTCAGATTCACCAGGAAGCCTTACGTACCACTCGCCCTATATGGTGTGGGACGGCCAGACTACTTGGTAGGATATTGCCACTACTGCTAGGTTGATAGCGGACAGTGCAAGGAGGTACGAGGCACGGAGGATTCCCCCACACCCTTCTGAGACTTCATGGAGACCTTGTGGACTCGGCTCATGACTCACAGTTTCAGCCACCCTAGACTAGGCTTGGGGTGTACCAGGGCTGAATGGTAGAGTGGCAATATCCTAGGCTAGCAAGCGGCCGGAATCAGCCCAGTTGACGATGGTTAGCGAAGAAGGCAGATCTTGTGGTTATGTAAAACCTCTATAGAATGTATGGTTGATCAATCGATACATATGCCGACTAGTCGGCTATGGACCTTTCCTGGGTTTCGCCTAAACTAGATAGCGAGATGAGTCCTTCTCTTCTTCCCCCGTGAGAGAGTGTCGGTCATAGCCAGGGGCTACGGGCCATGAGATAGTGCCGAGAGGGAGTTGGCCTGTTGACTGAGCGATGGTATGATGATGATATGGAGATGGTAGTTTATCGATCCTGGTATATCGATCCCAGGATCGAAACCTGGCTCTGGATGGGAATGGGGTGGAATGTGTGTGGGAATGGTGTTAAAACTTGACCAACTATTATTATATACTTGATATTCTAAAACATAGGAAACCCCAGCCTTATAGGTTCCTTTTGATTATATCCAACTTGCATCCAATTTCCACAAAGCATAGCTCATAGGGTGGGAGTGGCTAGTACAAATCGTACTGATAAACTTTGGCACACAGGTTCTACTAAGGAGTATAGCTCTGAGGAGTTTGACGGTTGAGGGGTTCGTTCCTATGCTCTAGTTTGGTGATCTCATCTTCAAGCTGTTCTAAATGAATGCTACTTTTGATTCCGCCAATGCGGCGATGTAATAATTTATGTAATTCCACACTATTTGTACTCTGATATTACGTTGTATGGATGTGATATTCGACTAGAATTTGGGTAATACGATCTACAATAGTCTTATTACATTTCAACTCTGTGGATTTTCCTTCGCGGAAATCAGGTCGCTTCAGGTCCCTTCCCTCGGGTCGCTGTGGGCGCATCTACGGGCGTCGAGGGTGCTGCGTGCGTCGTGGTTGTGGCCGAGACGTTGATGCACTGGGATCGCAATGTGCTACCCATGGCCTTGCGGCGCCTGGTGGACCGACGCGTCCCTAGTGGGGAGCACCGAGGGGGTATGCTGGCTGGCGTCGGGCTCTTGTCGCCGAGACATTGAGCTCTCTACCTGCTGTGCTGCCACACGCTCAAGTAGCATGCGAATCTCACGGTGGACCCGGCGATCCTCGGGCGTCGTGGCCTCTGGAAGGCCATGAAGTAGGGCCGTCGTGGTGGCGATGTTCTAGCTCACATGAGCAAAGAGGTGAAGGATTTCATCATCAGCGATGATCCTTTGGTTCACATCATGGGCCACGGCGCGTGTGTGCCCTCCATCTCCGCGACACCTGATCTCCTCATCGATCTTCTTGTATTCCTGGACAAGCTGCTGTCCGGTTTCATCTATTTCCCGCTTTCAGGCTTCCAGCTGCTCCACCCCAACGTGAGGTGGGGCTGCTGCTCCCCCTTCGGCTCCATCGCCGAGGTTGCTCGCTGAGGTGATCTCCTCCTCGGAGGCACTTTCCATGTGTCCCTCAGAGGTTTCTACCACGAAGCATTCCCGGGAGGGATGATGGCTCCCCCTACCGGAGTCAGAACCAGAGTCCGACCCTGGGTCTTCCGCGAGGAGGCCGTGGAAGGATTCTGTGGCGCTTTCGATCATCCCCATGAACTCATTGTTCGTGGGAAACGAGATCGCGCGCTGGGCCACAAGGTGGCTTACGGTCGCCGCAGTGTTGCGGAGACCGAACGGAAATGCCATCGAGGTGCACTAAGTGGAGCGTTTCGGAGAGAGGGTGACATGGCACGGGGCCTCCCTAGACGGCTGGGGTCCACAGGAGACACCGGGCTGGCCCTCGAGCCTCTGGTAGCTAAAGTTGGTGGAGGGGAGAGACTAGACGGCCACGTGGGCCAGGGCCAACTCTCCTCCTAGTGTAACAATGAAGTCCAGGTTACCAAAATGCACGTGTGAGCTTGGGACCCAGCTGATTGTGTGGTTAGCCATCCAATGCTTGATTTGGAATGCGCAAAGTTCCCCTACCTGGCACGCCAATTGTCGGTGTTTTGAACAAACACTGGCTAGCAAATTTGTGATTATTGCGCGTTAGGCCCAGATGGTGTACTAAAGGACATGAGGTTTATACTGGTTCGGGCAGAATGTCCCTACGTCCAGTTTGCTGATGTTGCTTGTGTTATCAGTACCGAAAGTGGTTCGTAGTAGGGGGTACAAAATAGTCGAGAGAGGGATGAGTCCCAAGTCTCTGATGGAATGATCGAAAAGGTCACCGATAGCTTGGTCGTTGCTCAGCTGTGTATGTCATGTCGTGTGTGTTCAACTTATCCATCAAGAGTCGGTCCCCTTGTTGCAGGAAGCATGCCCCCTTTTATAGATGAAGGGGATGTCTTTACAAATGAGAGGGAAAGGGTGCGTATGCTATCGAGCCTTGTTGTCCACATCTACCGAGCTTTGTTGCCCACACCGGCGGGTACCAGATAATGGTAGGCACCTACAATACTATTGATGTCACTTTAGAATGTCAGGGTGGCTGCAAAGTACTACTCCATGTAGGGTATGGTCTCTGGTACAGTGGTTTTGACTTGTGAGCCTTGCCCTGCCTTTCTCCGCACGTCTTCTGGCTCCTACGAGCCCCGGTCGAAGGGACATGGGATCAGAGTTGGAAGTAGCGCTTTGGGCTAGGCCTTCCGATCAGAGAGGGCATCCGGAAGCTGAGGTGAGTGCCCCAATTGGAGTGGTGGGCCCAACGGGTCTTGGAGCAGATGCTGCTCCTTTTGGACCATGGCGCGGTGATAGTACATCCGTTACTGTAGAGGGCACGAGTCTCTTTCTGGACCGCAGTGGTTGTCGTATGCCTATGTTGGGTTCTGTGTCTGAGGGCTGAAGGCGGCGCCTACTATACTGTTCGGACTCTGCAATGCCAGAATGGTCTAAAGTGCCCATCCCGTCATTCCTTGGCGGTACTTTTCCTGCCGCGGCGTAGGGCATGGTCCTTGGTGCTGCGTTTGACTTGAGTGTCATGTCGTACCCCGTGCTCATCCTTATGATGGAGCAGGGTGTACTTGTAGGGAGAGGCGGAGTCTGCCCTCGGCCGTCGGCGAGGTGGAGCCTAGCCCTTAGGGCGGGGGCGAGGCAGAGTCTAGCCCTCGGGGGTCGGGTGAGGCAAAGTTTAACCACCGGGGTCAGGCGAGGCAGAGCCTAGCCCTCGGGGGTTGGGCGAGGCGGAACCAGTCTTCCGTCATTTTGGACAAGAGAGTAGTAACGTTCTCGTCTGATCGGAAGTGTCAATGTTCGGTGGTTATCAGTTTCACCTCATTGGGTACCCTGGTATTAGGTCCCCGACAATAGGAGACACAACAGATCATTGAAACTATAGTCTGACAAGTCGTACTTAGCTTTCAGGATGAGTAGCTCAAGCACAAAATGTAGCAATGTTAATGTGTTGGACAACCCTTTTCAACATGATACACAGTCTCATTCGATGCTTTTGTCACCCTTTCCAAATTTTCTAGACCTTTCGGGCTCTTTAGTAAAATCTCTGAAAGCTCTAGTCTGGTTTTCATGAATTGATGAAACCCTAAAGTGCTAACCTAGTTTATCAAGTGATCATGAGATAGGTAGCACATTCCAAGTGGTGAAGCAAATGAAGATCATGATGATGGTGATGCCATGGTGATGATCAAGCGCTTGGACTTGAAAAGAAGAAAGAGAAAAACAAAAGGCTCAAAGCAAAGGTATAAATTGTAGGAGCCATTTTATTTTGGTGATCGAGACACTTAGTGAGTGTGATCACATTTAGGATCGATAGTCGTACTATTAAGAGGGGTGAAACTCATATCGAAATGCAGTTATCAAAGTGCCACTAGATGCTCTAACTCATTGCATATGCATTTAGGATCTAGTGGAGTGCTAACGGCCTTGAAAATGTTTGTGAAAATATGCTAACACATGTGCACAAGGTGATACACTTGGTGGTTGGCACATTTGAGCAAGGGTTAGGATCTTCACCGGCGTAGTGTTCGCCCATAGAGTGCGGACAGTCTAATGGTGCCACTGGCGCCCTAGACAAAAACGATGGAGGTCACTATAAGTGACTGGACACTGGTCTTAGTAGGACCGGCGCGTCCGATTAGAAGAAGTAGTGAAGACACGCAGCGTCGGTCTCTGACCGGATACTAGGTCACTTAGTGATCGGACGCTAGAGGGTTGCGTCTAGTCTAGCTGATGTGGCAGTGCCCAGGAGAGTCACCGTGTGACCGAACGCTGGGTGAGTCCCGGTCGAGCATGTCCGGACGCGTCTGGTCGTGAAAAATCATTTTTGGATGCTTACTGGAAACGACCGGACGCTGAAGTCCAGCGTCTGGTCACTTTGAGCTGTTGCATCCGGTCATCACTTGACCATTGAGATCGAGCGCTCAGTATTTGAAGAGAGGGGACACGTGGCTCGAATCACATGACCGGACGCTGAGGTCCAGCGTCCGGTCAATCTGACCGGTGCGTCCAGTCACCCCGTGTTGTGCCCAGTGAAGGGGTACAACCACTCTATTTTGTGGGGCTTCTATTTAAGCCCCATGGCCGGCTCAAGCTCACTCTCTTGGCCATTTGCATTGACATAGCAACCTTGTGAGCTTAGCAAAAGCCCTCCCACTCATCTCCATCATTGATTCATCATCTTTGTGAGATTGGGAGAGAATCCAAGTGCATTGCTTGAGTGTTTGCATCTAGAGGCACTTGGTGTTCGTGTTTCACTACGGGATTTGCTTGTTACTCTTGGTGGTTGCCGCCACCTAGATGGCTTGGAGTAGCGAGGATCGTTGAGCGAAGGGTGGTGATTGTCTCCAGCTCCGATCGTGGTGATTGTGAGGGGTTCTTGACCTTTCCCCGGTGGAGAGCCAAAAGGTACTCTAGTGGATTGCTCATGGCTTGTGTGATCCTCATCTTGTGTTGGTTGTGCGGCACCCTATTGAGGGTTTGGCGTGTGATGCCTATTAGCTCGTGAACCTCCAAGTGAGTGAATCGCCACAACGAGGACTAGCTTGCTGACAAGCAAGTGAACCTCGGTAAAAAATCATTGTGTTCATCATTTGATTCCAAGGTGATTGGTCTTCATTGTTATTCATTCTTGTGATTGATTGGCTCCTTCCTTGACACGGCAGTATAACCATCTTGCTCACTCTCTTTACATTACCAGTTAGCTTTTGAGAGCACACTAACTTAGTGTAGTGTCATAGCTATTGTGTGGATAGAAACTATATAAACTAGAATTGTGGTAGGTGGCTTGCTATTTTAGTACGCTTGCGCAACACTTGCTTCGCCTCATAATTGTCTAACCGGTTTGTTAAGTGTTGTTGTAGAATTTTTAATAGGCTATTCACCCCCCTCTAGCCATTAGGACCTTACAAGTGGTATCAGAGCCGAGGTCACCGTGATTTGAGGCTTAACAACCTTCGGTGTAAAAATGGCTTAAATCAACAACGCCAAGAATCCACCCCAATTTGATGGCATAAATTATCCATATTGGAAATCAAAGATGACCACACATATCAAGTCAATCAATAGAAAAGTGTGGAAGGTGGTAAAAATCAAAATTGAGATTGGTGATCCGGAGAATCCCACCGTGGCCGAAGAAGTGCTTCTCCAAAACAATGACATTGCTCTAAGTGCCATTCATGATGCAATTGATGAGAGAACATTTGAGCAAATCAAGAATATTGAGATGGCTCATGAGGCTTGGAAGAAGTTGGAAGAATAATTTGAAGGCACTCAAGCTGTGATGGGTGCAAATGCATATATTCTCAAAGAGAAGTTTGCAAGCTTCAAGATGAAGGAGGATGAGAGTGTGCCGAAGATGTTCCATAGGCTTCAAGTGCTTATCAATGATCTCAAAGCACTTGGAGAAGAGGTGAAGGACAAGGACTTCTCCCACAAGTTCTTGAGATGTTTGCCTTTAAGATTTGGCACATTGGTCACTATTCTAGTGAGGAGTGGTTTGGACACCATGACACCAAACCAAGTGTTGGGAGATATAATGACCGATGATACATATAGAGATGATGATGAGAAGGAAGAAAAGAAAGAGAAGAAAGATGAGAAGAAGAAGAGTGTGGCATTCAAGGCCACATCATCCAAGGGCAAGGTAAAGCAAGAAACATCAAGTGAAGATGATGGTTCATGGGATGATGATGATGATGAGAAGATGGCTCTCTTTGTCAAGAAATTTGGCAAATTCATGATGAAGAAAGGGTACCATGCTAGAAGGAAGAAATCTTCATCCAAGAACAAGGAAGAGTCAAGAAGGTGCTTCAAATGTGGAAGCAAAGATCATCTTGTTGCTCAATGTCCATACAATAGCGACAGTGATGATGACAACAAGAAGAACAAGATGAAGGACAAGAAGGAAAAGAAAGAGAAGAAGGACAAGATGACCCTCAAGAAGAAGAAGGGTGGTTCATATGTGGTCACTTGGGATAGTGATGCCTCCTCAAGTGATGATGATGATAGTGATGATGACAAGACCACCAAGAAGAAGGCACTCGCAAGCATTGCAATCAATGAGAAGCCTTCTCTCTTCGACACTCCATCATGCTTCATGGCTAAGGCCACTAAGGTACAAATTTGTGAAGATGGAAGTGATGAGGAACATGATAATGAAAAAGAAAAAGAAAATGAAAGTGATAGTGATGATGATGAGCCTACTAAGGATGAACTATTTGACATGCTAGAAGATGCTAAAGAACACTTTGACATCAAGAGAAGGGCATGCAAAAGCTTGCGTAAGGAACTAAAAGCCCTTAAGCAAGCCTTTGATGAGCTCAATGCATCTCATGAGAGGCTAGAGGAAGCCCATGAGAAGCTTGGCAGGGCTCACAAAAAGCTTGAAAAGGCTCATTCCTCTTTGCTTGATGAGCAAAATAAAAAGAAGCATGTTGAAACTTGCAATGTTGGCTTGACTTGTGATATAATTGACGAATCATTATCTATGCCTATCATTGTTGCTCCCACTAACCCTTCTTGTAGTACTTCTACTTCCACCTTATCTAGTAGTGATTGTCTCACTTGTGATGCCTCACTAATGGTTGAGAATGAGAACCTCAAGAAGGAGGTCAACAAGCTCACTCACACCTTGGCTATGGCCTATGGTGGTGAGGACTGCTTGCTTATGTGCTTGGGTAGCCAAAGAGTAGCTCTCTACAAAGAGGGATTGGGCTATACCCCCAAGAAAGGCAAGGCGGCTTTTGCTCCTCACAAGACTAGTTTTGTGAAGAACAATGGTCAGTTTTGCACTAGTTGCAAGCAAGTTGGTCATAAAGAGCATGAATGAAAAACAAGAGCAAAAATGCTAATGTATCCTCCATTAAGCTTGATTCTTTCTACATGCTTATAGGGGTACAAATGGTGTAAAGGCTAAGTTCATTGGTAAACCATGGATGGGCTCAAAGAAGAAAGCCATTTGGGTACCAAAGAGATTAGTAACTAACCTTCAAGGACCGAAGCAAGTTTGGGTACCTAAAAGGAATTGATCTTCTTTTGTAGGTCAATTACAAAGCCAGAGGAAGGCATTGGGTTCTTGATAGTGGGTGCACTCAACACATGATCGGTGATGCAAGAATGTTCGACTCAATCAACACCAATGGCAATGATGGTTATGATAGTATCACATTTGGTGATAATGGCAAAGGCAAGGTCAAAGGGCTTGGTAAGATTGCAATATCCATTGTGTTACTAGTAGAGAGCTTGAACTTCAATTTGCTATCCGTGGCTCAATTGTGTGATCTTGGATTCAAATGCATATTTGGGGTAGATGTTGTAGAGATCATAAGTGTAGATGGCTCTAATTTGATCTTCAAAGGATTTAGATATGAGAATCTATACTTGGTTGATTTCAATGCAAGTGAAGCTAAATTATCTACATACTTGTTCACTAAGTCTAGCATGGGTTGGTTATGGCATAGAAGGCTTGGTCATGTTGGAATGAAACAATTGAATAGATTGGTTAAGCATGACTTGGTTAGAGGCTTAAAAGATGTTGTGTTTGAAAAGGATAAGCTTTGTAGCTCTTGTCAAGCCAGAAAACAAGTTGGAAACACTCATCCTAAGAAAAGCATGATGAGCACTAGTAAAGCATTTGAGTTATTGCACATGGACTTTTTTGGGCCAACTCAATACACTATCATTGGTGGTAACAAATATGGCTTTGTGATAGTGGATGATTATACTAGATATACTTGGGTATTGTTTCTAGTGGACAAAAGTGATGTGTTTGCAACATTCAAATCATTTGTCAAGGGCATTCACAATGAGTTTGAAACAACCATCAAGAGAGTTAGAAGTGATAATGGTAGTGAGTTTAAGAACACTAGAATTGATGAGTTGTGTAATGAATTTGGAATTAGACATCAATTCTCAGCCAAATACACTCCATAATCAAATGGCCTTGTTGAGAGGAAGAATAGAACACTCATTGATATGGCAAGGTCTATGCTTAGAGAGTACAATGTGAGTCAATCTTTTTGGGCCGAAGCTATCAACACGGCTTGCTATTGTAGCAACCGCCTCTATTGTCACCCATTAAAAGAGAAGACACCATATTAGCTCTTAAATGGTAGAAAGCCCAACATTGCATATTTTCGGGTCTTTGGTTGCAAATGCTATATTTTGAAGAAAGGCACTAGATTGGGCAAGTTTGACAAGAAATGTGATGAAGGATTCCTACTTGGATACTCCACTACAAGCAAAGCATGTAGAGTTTGGAATTTGGATAGTGGTACTCTTGAGGAAGTTCATGATGTTGAATTTGATGAAACCAAGGTTTCACAAGAAGGGAATGATAACTTAGAAGATGTTAGAGGCATTCAACTTTCAAATGCCATGAAGAACATGGATGTTGGTGAATTGAGGCCTAGGCAAGTGAATGATGATGGAGATGATCAAGTACAAGTGCTCTCTAACTCAAATGTGCAAGATGATACAAATCAAGCTAGCACAAGTGGCTCTCATGATAATGAACAAGATCAAGTGTCTAGTACATCATCTCAACCCAATGATCAAGTAAATACAAGCAATCAAGTTCCAATCCTCCAACCAACAAATATTGCAAGGGATCATCCATTGGACACTATAATTGGTGATATTTCTAGAGGTGTGCAAACTAGATCAAGATTGGCTTCATTTTGTGAGCACTTCTCATTTGTGTCATCCATTGAACCAAAAAGATAGATGAAGCATTGAAGGATGTTGATTGGGTGAATGCTATGCATGAAGAATTGAATAAGTTCACAAGAAATCAAGTTTGAGAATTAATAGAGGGACCAAAGGGACACAATGTGATTGGAACCAAATGGGTCTTTAGAAACAAGAAAGATCAAGATGGGATAGTAGTAAGGAACAAAGCAAGATTGGTAGCACAAAGATATACACAAGTTGAAGGTCTTGACTTTGGAGAAACATATGCCCCGGTTGCTAGATTGGAAGCAATTAGAATATTGGTAGCCTATGCTTGTGCCCGCAACATCAAGCTCTATCAAATGGATGTTAAGTGTGCATTTCTCAATGGTTACATCAATGAAGAAGTATATGTTGAGCAACCTCCTGGTTTTGAAGATGACAAGAAGCCCGACCATGTGTACAAGATGAAGAAGGCATTGTATGGCTTGAGGCAAGCACCTAGAGCATGGTATGAGAGATTAAGGGATTTCTTACTCTCTAAAGGGTTCATGATGGGCAAGGTTGACACCACTCTTTTCATCAAGAAGATTGGAAAAGATTTATTTGTGTTGCAAATCTATGTTGATGACATCATATTTGGATCAACCAATCAAGACTTTTGTGATGAGTTTGGAAAGATGATGGCTAAAGAGTTTGAGATGTCCATGATTGGAGAATTAAGTTACTTCCTTGGTCTTCAAATCAAGCAATTGAAGAATGGTACTTTTGTGAGTCAAGGCAAGTATATCAAGGACATGATCAAGAAGTTTAGCATGAGTGATAGCAAAGTCATTAGCACACCAATGGGAACAAATGGCAACTTGGATAGTGATGCAAGTGGAAATATGGTGGATCAAAAATTGTATCGGTCTATGATTGGAAGCCTACTCTATGTGACCGCATCAAGGCCGGATGTCATGTTTAGTGTATGCATGTGTGCAAGATTTCAAGCCTCACCAAGAGAAAGTCATTTGAAGGCTACAAAGAGAATATTGAGGTACTTGAAGCATACATCAAATGTTGGTTTGTGGTATCCCAAAGGAGCAAAGTTTGAGCTAGTTGGTTACTCTGACTCGGATTATGTGGGATGTAAGGTTGAAAGAAAGAGCACCTCGGGCACATGTCAATTGTTGGGAAGATCACTTGTTTCATGGTCATCAAAGAAGCAAAATAGTGTTGCATTATCAACCGCCAAAGCCGAATACATATCCGCCGGTAGTTGTTGTGCACAAATACTTTGGATGAAGGCCACTTTGAGTGACTTTGGAATCAAGTTCAAGAAAGTGCCATTGCTATGTGATAATGAGAGTGCAATCAAGTTGACCAACAATCCGATTCAACATGCAAGAACAAAGCACATTGATGTCTGCCACCATTTCATAAGAGACCACCAACAAAAAGGGGGCATTTGCATTGAGAGTGTAGGCACCGAAGATCAACTTGCCGATATATTCACCAAGCCATTGGATGAGAAAAGGTTTTGCAAGCTAAGGAATGAGTTGAACTATTGGATTTCTCAAATATGTGTTGATGCACCCCCACTCATATGACATGCCTCTCCTTCGAGCAATCCAAGGTAAAAGTTGATTGGCATGACATACATCCTTGCTAAGGACATGTTTAGTGCATCTAGACATCTTTCACATTTAATAGGCTCATTCATGAAAATCAAATGAATTTGATGATTGTATGGTACCACTATTGCTTCTATGCTTATTTTGATCTAGTGGTAGCATATGACATGTTTGTGGGCTTGTAAACCTAGTGTTTGATCTAGAAAATGAGCTCTAAGTGTTTAACTCAACATGGTACAAGATAACCCTTATTTGGAGGTGTGAAGAAGCTTGTCCTTGGATCAAACCAAGTTAAATATCTTTGGCAAATGATCTAGATTGGACCAAATTTGGGAAAATGATTCTCACCCCATTGATTGACATTGATAATCTCAACCTATCTATAATTTAAGCCTTTGTGGTCATTGATGACAAAGGAGGAGAAATAGTGCACAAAGATAGTGAAAAGACAACACAAAGGGGGGAGAAATAAAGATACAAGTGATAGGGAGAGAACTTGACATAAGGGGAGAGATATGACAAAGGAAAGGGATCAATTAACAATTAAAAATTTTGAGCACACAAGTAGGGGGAGCAAGCTCATGAACTTGTATGGTGCATTTGAATGTGCATTTCATATGTTTGCTTGCATGGCACAAGTTTTAAATTTCAATATTCATGCTTGTGTGGTGTATGCTAGTTATAGGTTTGAATGATGAAATGAAAATCTAGCATGCATAGGTTATCTAGTGATTTCATTTCCGAGTGTTTCCAAGTGGTATCAAGCTAACCATGCTGCTAAGGATGGTATAATGGTGCACTTCGATTGGTATCATGCTTCAAAGGTCCATCTTTTACACCTTAGCTTCATTTGGTAGACATTGTCTCCTATATTTCCTATCTAATCATATGTGCAAGCTATAATCCAAACTCTTAGCATATATGTAGGGGGAGCAATTGCTACTATTTGGGGTTCATGAAACTCGTCCATATCCTTTTACACATAGTAAATATGCTTGGACAAGCAACGGATTCAATTGAATTTCAATTCATATCTTTGTGAAAGGGTTGTCATCAATTACCAAAAAGGGGGAGATTGAAAGCTCTAGTCTGGTTTTCATGAATTGATGAAACCCTAAAGTGCTAACCTAGTTTATCAAGTGATCATGAGATAGGTAGCACATTCCAAGTGGTGAAGCAAATGAAGATCATGATGATGGTGATGCCATGGTGATGATCAAGCGCTTGGACTTGAAAAGAAGAAAGAGAAAAACAAAAGGCTCAAAGCAAAGGTATAAATTGTAGGAGCCATTTTGTTTTGGTGATCGAGACACTTAGTGAGTGTGATCACATTTAGGATCGATAGCCATACTATTAAGAGGGGTGAAACTTGTATCGAAATGCAGTTATCAAAGTGCCACTAGATGCTCTAACTCATTGCATATGCATTTAGGATCTAGTGGAGTGCTAACACCCTTGAAAATGATTGTGAAAATATGCTAACACATGTGCACAAGGTGATACACTTGGTGGTTGGCACATTTGAGCAAGGGTTAGGATCTTCACCGGCGGAGTGTTCGCCCGTAGAGTGCGGACAGTCCGATGGTGCCACCGACGCCCAAGACAGAAAAGATGGAGGTCACTATAAGTGACCGGATGCTGGTCTCGGTAGGACCGATGCGCCCGATCAGAAGAAGCAGTGAAGACGCATAGCATCGGTCTCTGACTGGACGCTGGGTCACTTAGTGACCGGACGCTAGAGGGTTGCGTCTAGTCCAGCTGATGTGGCAGTGCACAGGGGAGTCACCATGTGACCGAACACTGGGTGAGCCCCAGTCGATCATGACCGGAAGCGTCCAGTCATGAAAAATCATTTCTGGATACTTACTGGAAATGACCGGACGCTGATGTCCAGCATCCGGTCACTTTGAGCTACTGCATCCGGTCATCACTTGACCATTGAGATCGAGCGCTCAGTATTTGAAGAGAGAGGACACATGGCACGAATCACGTGACCAGACGCTGAGGTCTAGTGTCTGGTCAATCTGACCGGTGCGTCTAGTCACCCCGTGTTGTGCCCAGTGAAGGGGTACAACGGCTCTATTTTGTGGGGCTTCTATTTAAGCCCCATGGCCGGCTCAAGCTCACTCTCTTGGCCATTTGCATTGACATAGCAACCTTGTGAACTTAGCCAAAGCCCTCCCACTCATCTCCATCATTGATTCATCATCTTTGTGAGATTGGGAGAGAATCCAAGTGCATTGCTTGAGTGTTTGCATCTAGAGGCACTTGGTGTTCGTGTTTTGCTGTGGGATTCGCTTGTTACTCTTGGTGGTTGCCGCCACCTAGATGGCTTGGAGCAGCGAGGATCGTTGAGCGGAGGGTGGTGATTGTCTCCAGCTCCGATCGTGGTGATTGTGAGGGGTTCTTGACCTTTCCTCGGCGGAGAGCCAAAAGGTACTCTAGTGGATTGCTCATGGCTTGTGTGATCCTCATCTTGTGTTGGTTGCGTGGCACCCTATTGAGGGTTTGGCGTGTGATGCCAATTAGCTCGTGATCCTCCAAGTGAGTGAATCGCCACAACGAGGACTAGCTTGCCGGCAAGCAAGTGAACCTCGGTAAAAAATCATTGTGTTCATCATTTGATTCTGAGGTGATTGGTCTTCATTTTTATTCATTCTTGTGATTGATTGGCTCCTTCCTCGACACGGTAGTATAACCATCTTGCTCAGTCTCTTTACATCACTGCAAACTAGTTGTCAAGCTCTTTAGTGTAGCTAGTTTGAGAGCTTGTTAGTTTGGTTAGTGTGGCTCTTTAGTTAGCTTTTGAGAGCACACTTAGTGTAGTGTCATAGCTATTGTGTGGATAGAAACTATATAAACTAGAATTGTGGTAGGTGGCTTGCTATTTTAGTACGCTAGCGCAACACTTGCTTCACCTCATAATTGTCTAACCGGTTTGTTAAGTGTTGTTGTAGAATTTTTTAATAGGCTATTCACCCCCCTCTAGCCATTAGGACCTTACAATCTCTAGTCCAAGGACTCAAATCATGTCCTCCAAATCATCTTCATCCCCAACATGTGCTCCACCATCATTATTGGCACCACCTTCGTCGTTATCATCCCAACCACCAGCATCACCACCTTGTTCATTGCCAAACTTGGGATCCATTCATGCTTCAAGCTTTGCTGAATATTGGGACAGGGATTCTAGAGTTTCGTCATGATGAATCCACACCGTGTAGTCCTCAACAAATCCTCCTCATCCTTGTCGTTAACAATAATCGTTTCACCATGATGAATCCACATCGTGTAGTCCTCAACAAATCCTCGTATGATCAAATGTGATCTAATGATAGTCACATCTGCCCATGCCATATGGTTCTTGCAATCTTTACAGGGACAAATAATTGTATCCTTATTCTCTATCAACGTCGTTGCATGCTTCTTTATGGCTTCAATAAATTTATCCACCTCTTCATGGAAACCTACCTTGAACCTTAACGAACCATACATCCAAGAGTTCCTCTACTCCATCTTTTACAACAACAACAAAACAAACATTAAAGGACTACTTATTCATATATATATATATATATATATATAAATGAATCAAATTAATAATTACTTGAGAATAATTGTATATACTTCAGATATATATTAATATAAATCAAATATAATTACATGAAGCATACAAACACACCATGGTAGAGGAAAATTAATTAATGACCCATTTATCCATAAATAATTAAAATACATATTTGTTGATTACAATAAACAATTTCAAAGACAACAATTAGCAACAATTATATTTTACCCAATATCTTTCATGCAAACCCTAGTCCAATTTCATCAAACATAAATTTACAAAAAACAAAATTAATAAAAAAACCAAACCCTAGATCTAGATCTACATGCACATGAAACATCCATAAAACTAACTAATGTTCACTAAAATCAAGAAACATTGACCAAATAAGGGTATGATCTTGTTCCCCTACCTAATTTACCCTAATACATTCAAAACTTGGGTCTAATTTGCTTCATAAGTAGCTCAAGCACCATAGAAGAGAGAGAAAAGCAAAACTCTAATTACTCACTAACCAACCATTAAAACTTCAAAAAAGTATGGAATAGCATTTTCTTACCTTCTACAACCTCTCCACCAAAGGATTTGAGATCAAAACCTTCCCCCCCTTAGTAGAGCAATTTTTGGGAGGTGCCCAAGGCCTCCCCACCTTTCTTTCACGGGTTGGAGTGAGTGACCCGAGGAGAAAGAAGGTGCTGTAGTTTTTTTATATGTGGGTCATTTGTAGGGGCGGCTGGTGATTGAGCCGCCCCTACAAATCGTAGGTATTTATACGTGGGGCATTTGTAGGGGCGGCTCAATCACTAACCGTCCCTACAAATAGCAACACCGGGGGCGGCTCAATCACCACCCGTCCCTACAAATCCGACCCATTTGTAGGGGCGGCTTGTATCACCAGTCACTCCTACTGTTCTATTTGTAGGGGCAGCTGGTCTTATGGGTCCTGAGCACACTACTGTAGGGGCGGCTCCATCACTAGCCGCCTGTACAAAAAATTTGTCCCGTTGCTACAAACCGTTTTTCACGTAGTGATTATTCTAGTAGCACTCCTAAGGTATTGGATTCAACTCCATATGGAAACGAATTTTAGGCTAGGGTTGAATATGCTGGAGCTCTGCTCCACAGTCTTTATTTCAAAAAAAAGTAGAGAACCTATACTTGATGGAGAGGTCTAAATCTTCTCATAATAGAGTTTACTGAAAAATAAATGTTTCTGTGTTTTTAACCACATGAGATACATCACTTGATGTTGCAACCGTACAGAATATATGACAGTGAAGCATGATACTAACCTTGTAATTTAGAAGCAACTGTTCCATTTGGCATGTAAGGATACACAAGGAGCCTTTCATCGTTTGTAGCGCAGAAACCAGATAGACGAAGGAGATTGCGATGAAGAATCAAGCTTATCACTTTAACTTCTGTGTGGAATTGATCACCCCTAGTATCCAAAGCATTTTTCAGTCGTTTGACAGCTACAATAGTGAGACTGTTCCATATCAAAATATCTTATGATAACAAATTATATATCAGGCAAACAACCTTTGTATACTATTCCATATCCCCCTCTCCCAAAATATTGTTTTGACTGAAGTTATTGGTAACCATCCTCATCTCCTCAAACTTGTACAGCTTCAAATGACCAAGATGAACTAAAAGTGTGAAAATGTATCCATTAATGATCAAGTATACATAAGAATGCTGCAAATGTAAAATAACCAAATAAATGAATTTACATGCTAATAAAAAATAGAAACAAAACCAACAGTCCAAGACTAAGGGGCTAGGGAAAATCATAACTATGAACTGCACTAAGTTGTTTGGCAAAACTATGAACATTTCATCAATATAGGAAGGAATTTGTACCGGAAAATGAAGTGAAAAGAAAGAATGGAACTAAGATAAGATACAGAACAAAGTGCAACCTGTGTGTGTGCATATATATATATATATATATATATATATATATATATATATATATATATATATATATATATAGAGAGAGAGAGATATATATAAGAAGATTTTTTTGGAATCCATTACTTAACAAGTGCATATCATTTGATAGCAATGTCAAAGAAATGGTAATAAGGGGAAATGCAGGAGAAAATTTTGACAAATTCATCTATTGTGTTGGTGTATACAATTTACTGTGTTCAAGTATGTACAATTTAAGCTCTGAAAACATGTGCCTATAAGACTATTTGCTTTTTTCTGAAATGTCAATCATCTAAACATGATGGTCAAAATCCAAACGCAAGGAATGGTTCTATTGCCCTAGCAAGAAGAACTGGTCAAGGAATAAAATCATACTATCTTGGAGCTTAAACTATATGTGTAGGCATGAAAAGAGAGGAGTTTGTTCGCATGGAATCTAATGGTACGGTGGAACAATTACATCTAATACCCAGCGAATCTAGATCCTTCCCAATGCCGGTTCCCACTTCCTGCCACAAAATTAATGCTGCTACCGCCACCCTCTTTCCACTCAAAATCCTCTTTAGTGGTCAGCATTGACCCTGATCACATATCCTTCGACTATGATCTTCATCATCTTCAAAGCCCCGATGCATCTTTATAGCACTCTCCATCCTCTCCCCATTACCCTTGGAGTCCTTTCAAGCCCTGATGAGTGACTAGCACCGACAAAACATACCTTAAAATTTAGAAGCATCAATAGTCACTTATCTGTTCACATAAACTGCATCCACCGCTAGCTCGCAACCTGATGCCACTCATGCTGGCTGCCCAAGCCTATAGGGGTCTAATATCGCAATCTACATGCATAAATTTTAAGGGAAATACAAAAATGTGAAGTTTAGCCCTTTTCCCATGAAGGAAAGAGTACAATGCATGGTAGGATGTAAAATGAAACATAAGGTTGCACCAGCTTGACCACCTTGAACGCTTCTATTGTGTGACCAAGATGAGGAGACAATCCAACATTTCTTGGCCTCTAGTTTTTTTGCTAGAGAAGTCTGGTTCTCAATGCTTCGAGAGGATAGTTTACAACAACGAACTCCAAACCAAGAAAATATGGCTTTTCAAGAATGGTGGTGGTATCATGCATGCTCGAAGAAGTGGTTCAACACATTAGTCATCCAAATGGCCTAGTGATTACCAAAACATAGGTTTGTGCTCGAAGGTGCATGGCCAAATGCTTGTGCTCTTGTGGAAGATATTCAAGATGAGGCCAAATTGTGGTTTATGGCTTTCCCATAAGGGCCCATAAAGCCGTGGCCTTGACGGCTTGATCTTGGCAGTAATAGTAGTGGTTGTTTTTTATCCAAATAATTGATTAGTCATATGAGCTAGTTTCTAATCCTTCTTTTTGTTTTTTGTTCTGATCTTTCTTTTTCTTTGGATGTTTTTTCTACTTGCTCGCTTGGAATTTCTTCTTCTAAATATAATGATGCGCACCTGCACATTTGATAGAAAAAGGGGCTTATATATGCATATTAGGTATATTATACTTTTTTATCATATTAGGTATATTATACTGTCATCCATAAAATTGTTAATAACCAACAATATTTGTATTATTACTTACTTTATAAATTCACTTTATTTCATAATGTATTTCTCTTGTGATGAAGTGATAACATATTCTGTATAGTATGATCCTTTGTTACAATCGAGATGAGCTAACACTTTCTGATACGATGCGATGTCCCGATCTTCACGACGTAGGATCAATCACCAGATAAATAGCTGAAGAACAGCCGGATAACTTGCTGCAGGTAGCGATAACTAGTGCAACCTGGCAAATAAAACTCGAAGCCAACCACCGTCTTTAACCGGCAACCTGAATTGAGGATTCGCCCAACCACACTCTCAAGAAACCAACCAACACAACCTACAATCAATCAAGGTAAACCTCGAAGGGAGTAGGAGCACCAATTGGGAGCGGATGAAGCCACCGCTTCTGTAAATCCCACGAAGGAAAATCACAAGAGCAAAGGGGTAGAGATCACTCTCAATATTTGTTAGCACACAGCTGAACAAAAGGGGGTTCTGTATTTCAATTATCAAAAGTCTTCTTTTGCTTAGGAGTACATGGATATTTATACTAGGAACAACCCTCCTAGATAGGTATAAACACGAAAAGAAAACGAAAGGGTAGGCTATGTGAACAGACTTCCACGAAATGGGTTTCTGGGCAGTTTCCGCGTGGCTGTTGGTCTTCTGCGCAGTCTTCAATGTTTTGGTAATAACTCCATCTTGGAAAATCCAAAAGACGTGTGGTTGGTTGCGTTGGAAAGGTAACTTGATAAGGTTTCACACCATGTATATCATGCACCACGAAACATTGTAGAATGGTACAGTTTAATATGAGAAGTTGTACCAATATCATGTCCTGAGAAGACTGTTAACCCTCTGAGCAGTCTTCACTAAAGCTGGTCGGATCTGCACTAAAACTAGTCGGATCTGGTTGGCCTTGAAGCATTAGAAACTAGATTTCACAAGCTTTCCAAAAAGTCCTCATGGACCTCTATAGCCTTCAGGAATAAAAAGTTATGATATTTTCTTCTTGACAGTTCTGTCAGTTTCAAGAGGTCTGACCAGTATATACTAAGCTGGTTGGATTTCATTAGTTAGAAGTCCAAGCTGGTCGACATTAGCATCATTGGAAAGTAGACTCGACAAGCTTTCCAAAATGTGCTCATTCACCTTCATAGCTTCTGTAAATCAAAAGTTATGAATATTTCTTTTCGACTGTTCTGCAGGACTAGTCTGGTTCGAGTGTGGTTCTTCTCTGTGGTCATCACCTTGTGTGTTCTTGCCATACTCTTTAGTGAACCTAAGCAACAATAACGTGCATGACTTAGGTAGTATATAATTCTCATTAATATTAAATTGAACTTCATAAAGTAGCGCGTTCACCTCTTGTTGTAGCTTATTTGCTCGACTACGTGTAATTGGACCACCAAAGGCTTGGGCTGGTGTCGATGTAGGTGATACTTGAGTTGGTGTTACTTGAATGGGAGGTTGTAACATGTTGGTTGATGATGTGGTCATATCATCCTCCCCCTCTTGAAAAGGAGTCGTCCTCGACTCTAATCCGTCTTCTCTTATGAATGGCGATAAGTCAGCAACATTGAAAGTCGTACTCACACCATAGCTTGCTGGAAGATCTATCTTGTATGCATTATCATTGATCTTTGCAAAATCACGGAATGGTCCATCTCCTAAAGGCAACAATTTGGATTTGCGCTTATCAGGGAAGCGATCCTTGTGCAAATGTATCCACACCAAGTCCCCTGGTTCAAATAACACTTTCTTCCTATGTTTGTTCATACTTGTAGCCTTGCATTTAGCACTTAGTTCAATTGCTTCCTTGGTCTTCTCATGTATCTTCTTTACATATGCAGCACGCTTGGAAGCTTCCATGTTGATTCTCTCCTGCAATGGAAGGGGCAACAAATCGATCGGAGCAATAGGTTTGAAACCATATACGATTTCAAAAGGACACAAGTTAGTGGTAGAGTGTACTGCCTTGTTATAAGCAAACTCCACATGTGGCAAGCAATCCTCCCAAATCTTCAAGTTCTTTTTCACCATGGTACGCAGCAACATTGACAATGTATGATTCACCACCTCAGTTTGTCCGTCGGTTTGAGGGTGACAAGTTGTTGAGAACAAGAGCTTGGTTCCAAGTTTAGCCCATAATGTTTTCCAAAAATAGCTCATGAACTTGACATCACGATTAGACACAATGGTTCTGGGCATCCCATGTAGCCTCACAATTTCCCTAAAAAATAAATTAGCAACATGTGAAGCATCGTCGCTCTTGTTGCAGGGGATAAAATGAGCCATCTTTGAAAATCTATCAACCACAATGAATATAGAATCCTTTCCTCTCTGAGTTCTAGGTAACCCTAAAATAAAATCCATGCTTATGTCTTCCCAAGGAATGTTAGGAGCAGGTAAGGGAGTGTATAAGCCATGAGGATTTAATTTTGACTTAGCTTTTGTGACGGGTGATGCATCGTTCCACAAATCTAATGACATCTCTCCTCGTCTTAGGCCAATAGAAATGATCACCTAGCAGTTCGTATGTTTTCTTCTGTCCAAAATGACCTGTTAGTCCACCTCTATGTGATTCCTGCAACAAAAACAATCTAACAGAAGAATTTGGAACACAAAGCTTGTTAGCTCTAAACAGAAATCCATCATGTATGTGATATTTTTCCCAACCTTTTCCATCTTTACAATGATTATACGGTTCTAAAAATTCAGGATCATTATTATACAAACCTTTCAAACTTTCAAGACCCAACACCTTGACTTCAAGTTGATTTAACAACACACTCTTTCGAGACAAAGCATCAGCAACCACATTGTCCTTACCTTTCTTATATTTCACAATGTATGGAAATGTTTCGATGAACTCAACCCACTTGGTATGGCGATGGTTCAGCTTAGCTTGTCCCTTCAAGTACTTCAAAGCTTCATGATCGGAATGAATAACAAACTCCTTTGGCCATAAGTAGTGCTGCCATGTCTCAAGTACACGCACCAAAGCATACAATTCTTTGTCATACACAGAATAATTTAATTGGGCACCTCCCAATGTTTCACTAAAATATACTACTGGTTTTCCTTGTTGCATTAAAACTCCTCCTATCCCAATTCCACTAGCATCACATTCTACTTCAAAAGTTTTAGTGAAATTAGGAAGAACAAGCAATGGTGCTTCAGTCAAACGTTTCTTTAATTGTTGAAAAGCGGTTTCTTGTGAGTTCCCCCATTTAAAATCAATCCCTTTCTTTGTCAATTCATTCAAAGGAGCAGCGATGGTACTAAAATCTCTCACAAATCTCCTATAAAAACCAGCAAGGCCATGAAAACTTCTTACTTGACTTACATTCGTAGGAGTTGGCCAATCCTTGATGGCTTTCACCTTTGATTCATCTACTTCTATGCCCTTTCCTGATACAACAAAGCCAAGAAACACAACATGGTCTGTGCAAAAACTGCACTTCTCAAGATTAGCAAATAATTTCTCCTTTCTAAGCTCATCCAAGACTTGCCGAATGTGTTTCATATGCTCTCCAACAGACTTGCTGTAAATTAGAATATCATCAAAGTAGAGAACAACAAATTTTCCAATGAAAGCTTGCAGGACATAGTTCATTAATCTCATGAAAGTACTAGGGGCATTAGTCAAACCAAAAGGCATAACTAACCATTCATACAGCCCAAATTTAGTTTTAAATGCAGTTTTCCATTCATCTCCCGCTTTCATTCTAATTTGATGGTAACCACTTCTCAAGTCAATTTTAGTAAATATTATGGAACCACTCAATTCATCAAGCAAATCATCTAACCATGGAATAGGATGACGATAGCGAACAGTGATATTATTTATAGCTCTACAGTCAACACACATCCTCCAAGAACCATCCTTTTTAGGCACTAATATCACAGGAACATCACAAGGACTTAAGCTTTCACGAACAAAACCTTTATCAAGAAGTTCTTGTACTTGCCTTTGTATTTCTTTTGTTTCTTCAGGATTGGTGCGGTATGGTGGACGGTTTGGGAGTGCAGCCCCTGGAATGAGATCAATTTGATGTTCAATTCCACGAATGGGAGGTAGTCCAGCCGGTCTTTCTTTTGGAAAAATGTCTTCATAGTCCTGCAAAAGATGAGACACAACACTAGGAAGAGAGGTGATATCATTAGGTGAAATTAAAATGTCTTTGCACATAAGTACAAAGAGCACTTGATCTGGGTTGTTCCTCACTTCTCTCAGCTCAGATTTTGTGGCTAGCATAACTAGATGCTCTCCCTCTCCTTTCTTTTTATCTCTCAAATTTGGCTTGTGGCACTCACTCACCGAATTGTGGATGGCACTCAATTTCTTTTGCTCTTCTCTTCCTTCACTTGTCAGACTAATTTCAGTTTGCTTTTGTAAGTGCTCAGCCATGATTTGTTGAGGCGTCATAGGCTTGAGTACAAACTTCTTTCCTTTCAAATCTAGTGTGTACTGATTTGTTCTCCCACAATGCTGAGTATATCGATCATATTGCCAAGGTCTTCCAAGCAGCAAGTGGCACACAGACATCGGTGCCACATCACACTCTACCGTGTCAACATATTCACCAATTTTGAATGGAACCTTTACTCTATATCCAATCTTAATATCTCCTGAATCATTCAACCATTGGACATGATAGGGATGAGGGTGCCACTGTAGTTTCAAACCAAGCTTGTCAACCATCTCACGACTAGCAATATTATGGCAGCTCCTGCCATCAATGATCACCTTGACTACCTTATCTTGCACTTTAGCTCTGGTTTGAAAAAGATTATGTCACTGTCCATTTTCAGCTTCCTTCATTTGAACGCTCAAAACTTGAGCCACCACAAGAGCAGCACCTTGCTCAAATTCACATCTAGTATGTTCCTCATCTTCATGAGCCTCATCATCATACTCTTCCTCAACTTCCTCTTCACTAGCTAATTCATATTCTCCATTGTCTTTCACAATGATCACACGATTATTCGGACACTCCTTGATTACATGCCCACGACCTCCACACTTGAAGCATTGAATCCCACTACTCTTGGCTGTAGAGCCCACTGAAGTAGTGGTGGATGTTGATGGTTTAGAGCTCATGCCTTGGGCAGCAGCATTCTTCCCTCTAAAAATACCCTGCACATTAGAACGTAAGTCTCCACTTGAGCTTTTCGCTGATGAGGGTGCAGCAGTAAACCTCGAGATTGACTTGCCCCCTCCTGACATAGTCCTCGTACCATATGACAAGGGCTTGCTGTTCTTAGCATCTTGCTGCAATTGACGTTCAGCTTTAGTTGCTTGATGTACCAAATCAATAAGATGATGGTACGGATGAAACTCAACAATGCGCTGGATATTGCGATGTAACCCAGCCATGAAACGTGCAATAGTTTGCTCTTCATCTTCACACACATCGGCTCTAATCATAGCTTTCTCCATCTCTTTATAATACTCCTCAACAGAGAGGCTTCCTTGCTTCAGATTCTGCAATTTATCAAAAAGATCACGCCGATAGTGCTTCGGCATAAAACGAATTCTCATTTCTTGCTTCATCTCATCCCATGTTGCAATAGGGTTTTCTCCATCTTCTTCTCGATCATGCAGAAGTTGTTCCCACCATATCAGAGCATATCCATCAAACTCAAGAGATGCCATGGCTAATTTCTTCTCCTCTGAATAATTATGCAAGCGAAATATCTTGTCCACCTTCAACTCCCAAGTGAAGTAAGCTTCAGGATTAGATCCTCCATCAAATTTTGGCATGGTAAATTTTAGTTTGCCAAACCTCTCCTCATGGTTGCCTCTTCTATGACGTCGGCGACCACCATGATATTGGGAATGATTATCTTCATCCACATCTTTAGATTCATCACTGTCATCATTTCTTCGACCTCGTCCTCTTCCTCTACCATGCGCAGCACCTTGGTTTCTCCTTACTTGTTCTCTTGCTCTTCTAGCAGCAGCTCTTCCATCACTATCTTCTCCATCTTCACCATGGTTGCTTGCACCATCATGAGGTTGACGACGCCCTCGGATTTCAGTCAAAAGAGCCTGAAGATCTCGGGTCAACCGATCTTGCTTCTCTTCCATGCTTTGCCAGAGTTCATTAAATTGTGCCATAGTAACACAATCTTCTATCTCAACACCACCCATCTCCTGTGTAAGGTTAGCTGAATACGAACAATAGGTATTTATGGGAAAAAATAAAATTTGGTAGCTCTCACAACCTCACCTCTCGTACCAACCGAAGCTCTTATGAAGTCCCTGCGGGTTACAGAAAAAATAGTGTGTGGTGGTAACGAAAGTGATGGCTAGGCGAATACAAGACCAGAGAGTACCAATTACGATGGCTTGTATGTGGAGCTTGGTAGGGAGTGATACACAAGGAATGCAATCTGAAATCTAGTTGTTGTAAAGTTAAATAACAATCCAAACTAGAAGTTCTTTGCCTAGTGCTGACCATAGGATATGAATGATGTAAATAGATCAAACACACGCGCAAAAAAATTTCAGATTTGATGCAAACAAGGAGTATGATTGGGATGCAAGTGTTGCGATCAGACCCAACCAAAATTTGCACCAAACAAAGATAGCAAACTGGTTACTCACTTGATATGAAAAACTTTCAGCACTTGTGCACATAAAGCAACTGATCTTCACTTTTCTTTTCACAACTTTTTGTTTTCTCAACTCTTTTTTTTTGCACTTTTCTTTCTTCTTCTTTTTTTATTGGGATCAGATATAATACTTGCACACTTAAGGATAAAAACAAAATACAACCAGTAGCTGTAACTTGATAGGACCAAAGTTTATGCGAAGGAGATGATATGGGTTTCTGATTTTCTTTTTGTAGGGATTTTTCAGATATATGAAAGAGGCACAAAGGACACGCGAAGGAAAATATGATCAGCAACTAAAACAAGACTCTAATGGACTGAAACTTAACAAAACTCACTAAAATAACAGATTGAAACAAAGGGCTATGACAAATATTTTTGTGGCTTTTTAGTGGATAGGACGAACACAAAAATATGTAGCTAATGGTAAAGAATCCTATCGTGGTAACGAAAGCTTTGATACCAGATGATACGATGCGATGTCCCGATCTTCACGATGTAGGATCAATCACCAGATAACTAGCTGAAGAACAGCTGGATAACTTGCTGCAGGCAGCGATAACTAGTGCAACCTGGCAAATAGAACTCGAAGCCAACCACCGTCTTTAACCAGCAACCTGAATCGAGGATTCGCCCAACCACTCTCTCAAGAAAACCAACCAACACAACCTACAATCAATCAAGGTAAACCTCGAAGGGAGTAGGAGCACCAATTGGAAGCGGATGAAGCTGCCACTTCTGTAAATTCCACGAACGAAAATCACAAGAGCAAAGGGGTAGAGATCACTCTCAATATTTGTTAGCACACAGCTGAACAAAAGGGGGTTCTGTATTTCAATTATAAAAAGTCTTCTTTGCTTAGGAGTACATGGATATTTATACTAGGAACAGCCCTCCTAGATAGGTATAAACACGAAAAGAAAATGAAAGGGTAGGCTATGTGAACAGACTTCCACGAAATGGGTTTCTGAGCAGTTTCCGCGTGGCTGTTGGTCTTCTGCGCAGTCTTCAATGTTTTGGTAATAACTCCATCTTGGAAAATCCAAAAGATGTGTGGTTGGTTGCGTTGGAAAGGTAACTTGATAAGGTTTCACACCATGTATAGCATGCACCACGAAACATTGTAGAATGGTACAGTTTAATATGAGAAGTTGTACCAATATCATGTCCTGAGAAGACTGTTAACCCTCTGAGCAGTCTTCACTAAAGCTGGTTGGATCTACACTAAAACTGGTCGGATCTGGTCAGCCTTGAAGCATTAGAAACTAGATTTCATAAGCTTTCCAAAAAGTTCGCATGGACCTCCATAGCCTTCGGGAATAAAAAGTTATGATATTTTCTTCTTGACAGTTCTGTCAGTTTCAAGAGGTCTGACCAGTAAGTACTAAGCTGGTCGGATTTCATTAGTTAGAAGTCCAAGCTGGTCGGCATTAGCATCATTGGAAAGTAGACTCGACAAGCTTTCCAAAATGTGCTCATTCACCTTCATAGCTTCTGGAAATCAAAAGTTATGAATATTTCTTTCCGACTGTTCTGCAGGACTGGTCTGGTTTGAGTGTGGTTCTTCTCTGTGGTCATCACCTTGTGTGTTCTTGCCATACTCTTTAGTGAACCTAAGGAACAACAACGTGCACGACTTAGGTAGTATATAATTCTCATTAATATTAAATTGAACTTCATAAAGTAGCGCGTTCACCTCTTGTTGTAGCTTATTTGCTCGACTACGTGTAATTGGACCACCAAAGGCTTGGGCTGGTGTCGATGTAGGTGATACTTGATTTGGTGTTACTTGAATTGGAGGTTGTAACATGTTGGTTGATGACGTGGTCATATCATTTTCCCTAAATTCTTTTGTATTTATGATTAGAATACAACAATCCTTAAATTGTGCGTAAACTTTGAACCACACTTATAGCATGACTCCACTAACATAGGTGTCTATGACTCAAGTAGCTTTGCCCAAGTACAATGTCACAGAACCGTCCAATTTATAAGAGCACAAGTACAATAGCAATCACCGAAGTGATCAAACCATCATACTTGAGCCCATATAAACCCGGTAGAGCGACAAAATCTCAAAGAATCTCAAACAACCAAAATACAAACCAAGATCATAGAGATTCAATATAACCAGTCACATGTTACATCACAGTTCACAAATATTTCTCATACATCAGAGTTCAAATAATTATTACAAACCAAGTTTGAAAGTAGCGGAAGCAAAGTAGATTAACATCAACATCACACGTAGTTTAATACAAAGCCAGTTTCATAGTCATCTCCAACCAAAAGCACAAGGGTGAGATGATAAACAAAATGACCATTGCTCATTGCCCATGGTCCTAGTCCTCATCCACTGCAAGAGCAAAGCAGTTCTTGTAGTAGCCATGATACATAACATTATATGCAATAATGGGAATAAAACCCTGAGTACAAGAAGGTACTCAGCTAGACTTACCTGTCCAACTAAAATACTAAGACACCAAGGAGTATGCAAGTCTTTGTAAGTAGAGCTGGTAGACATTATTTGCATAAAAAGCATAAGTTATCCAATATCTCTTTAATTGCGAATAACCAGTTATTAATCATATCTCATACTACATTAGCACTATCCTATGCCAAACATGTTGGTACCATCAAGTCATCACAATAATAACCATATCTAGTTGAGTTCTTGCATAATCTCATAACCAATAATTCCATGATTTACTATGATGAAGGAACTCAAGTCAAGTTCTCACTATCCGGGAAAGATGGCGATTTGAATCGATTCCTACACAGTTGTGGAATTATTCCTAACACACACCCATACTTCCCCCATCGAGGTCGCATCAGGTCACCTTTGGGACAACTCAAGTACAATCGTGGGTAGGACCAGCGCCGCACCCTCAAGATACAACCAATCTGCCAAGGGGGCTTGGGACTCTAACCCGCCCTTAGGCTTACGCCATTAGCTCTCCACACATCCTTACTGCCTCCAGGGTGCGCACTTTAACTACTCATGTCCCCGGCCTGAGTTGAGCTACTTAGCTTCGCGGTCGGAATGACTTATCTGGCCAACTATGTGAGAGGCATGCGTTAAACATGACAAGATGACCTCCAACGGCCGGTCCTTAAAGGACATAGATGGAATCACTATGATACAACAACATAAGATTCTGCCTAGTCTCCATATATTCAACAGAACCAGGTTATGTTCCACGATAGCACAATATAGCTAACAGTGATCAAGTTATCACCTATAGCACTCAGGTGATAGGAAATCACCTGACTTCTATCGGTCTAAGTGTAGCTAAGCATGATAAGTGTTCCTAGACTTAATTAGGATTCATGGTAGATATTTCTAGTCAAGGAAGGTAATATGCAGCAAGTGTTTCCAAACAACTCCTGTCATGTAATGCATCAACACGAATAACTTTATGTGACATTAATAAAGTAGGGAGACTTATAATGCTCCAGGGCTTGCCTTTCACGAACGTTGTAGGCTGGTGATCAGGGCACTCCGAGAGATGATCAACCTCAGGCTCGCCTTCTCTAGGAACCTCCTAGTGTTGCACCTCTTGGTTCTCCTCCCGTGGATCGACATCGAGCTCCACCAGCGTGATTTCCTTGGTTGCACCTATTGCATGCATATGCATAAGTAAGCTCCACGATTGCACAAGAAGGATCATGGGTGATATGATATGGGAAGGTACATGCTACGATAATGATGTTATGTTACACAATGATAGCAATGCTAACTGAGTAGGTGCATATCTCTTCTCTATCTACTTACAAATTTCAACACAAGGCAATTTCTAAGCTACACATGGAAGTTACAAGTTTACATCATAGCTGAAGTTATACTTATCCAAATTCTGTGATCTTGAACTTTCTGGAAATCTTATAAAATTTTCTACAACTCTTATTTAATCACCAAAAATTAATTCACACTCTATCCTAATCAAAACAGGCAATCTATCCAGTGTTGTAAAGAAATTCCAGAGAATAAGCATTTCGGGAGACTAAATTAAAACAGCTATAACTCCTAAACCCATTAGCCTATTGCCCTAAAATTTTAACACAAGATAGATGAACAAGTTCCCTATAACTTTGTTATTAATCATTTCTACAGTAAACATCATTTTGACTATGCAACATACCCAACAACAGAATCTGTCTGAAAACACTTCTAAATCGAATTATTGAGCAACAATATTTTTACTGCATATAAGCATTCCAAATTTGACATCACCAAGTACACCAACAGTTCAAGAATACCAAATACACTCAACAAAACATAATGGTCAAGCCCAATCTATTTATTTAATTGCCTTTATTAATTTAATTCAATAATTAGGGGAAATAATAAACCTATAACAAATGTGCATAATAAATTCTAAGAAAATTACAGTGGCTTTCAAGAACTCCCAAAAGACTACTATTAAAATTTCATGACATTTGTAATGTATAACATCCTTTACAAAAATGACAAGCTAGCAAGGCCTATTTTAGTGAAAATAGTTGACCCTATAGAAAAGTGTCAAACAACAGATTATATATTTTTTCTAGCTTCATATTAGCGCCATACTACTGTACAAAAATTTGCATAGTAATATGTTACATATTTTTATCCCTACAATTTTCCTCAGAAAATGCCATTTATTAATAGATAAATAGAAAGACCCTACTTCAATCAAGTTTACGGCAAGTTTATTATTTTTACTAGCTGGGGCATGCCAACACAAGACCAACAAAATAGGAATCACAATTTTATGACTTTTCTAGCTCAAGATATCTATTTTACAATATTGCTAACATTCAAAAAGCACTTATCTAAATACATTTTAAACACCATGAAAAATACCAGAAACTATACATTTCATATTTTTATAAAATACTACACTTCATGAGGATTATAGAAAAATTGGTTCACAAGAATTGGACATCGACAACTCCACTTATGATTTTTCAAAGTTGACATACATTTCTGAAATAAATGAACTAGCATCTAGACCTAAGCCGCTGACTGCTGGGACCCCTGAATCAGCTGGGCCCGTGCGTCAGTAGCACCAAAATAGAGCAGCGGAGCTGGCTGGCTGGAGTTCATTGACGGCGAGATCTCCGGCGACGGCACCGGCACTACAAGCTTCCCCATGACCTTCCGTACACACTAGTGTAGCAATCTAGACCGATTAGAGAGGCTAAGGACGACGACGGCGCTCATGGTGGCACGGTGGATGCGGTCGACGATGAGCCACCGGAGCTGACCGAGACAGCCCAAATTAGGGTTTTGCCGAGCTTTGACATTCTACTATGATTCTAGCGCACACACAATCATGGCGAATGGCGGTCGAAGGCAGTCTGGCCACAGGCGATGTGGCACGGTAGTGAAACGACGACGAAGGCCGCATGCTGCACCGGAGGCTTACCGTGCGCTGCGAGCTAGTCAAGCGGGTGGTGGGAGCACGACAGAGCTACGCAGTGGCGAAGGAGCAATGCAAGCTCAATGCGAGGCCAAGCGGTCGACAAGGCGTCGGCGGTGAGAGCTGCGCTGCTGCGGGCGGAGGCGCAAGTGATGGAGGAGGCAAGGAGGGGAAATGAGAGCGCACGGGAGTGAACGGGCGCGTGCGGGGCGGGTGATGGCATGTCATGGCCTAACGTGGCTCGACTGGCTCGGCCATCGGCGTTGTATGGCCGCCACATGATGGCCAGGTCCTACGCCGGTCGGCCACTGATGGCCAGGATGAATAGTCCATCAGAGCCCGCTCCTGAGCCTGACAACACCATATGATGACGTTCAAACTCCTAATCCACGGATCATTAGCGCAAACTATATTAACAAAAGTTGTAGCCCTATATACTAGCTATAATATTGATTACATGATCAAAGTCTAAATCAGAACGAATATGGAGTAAAATCATCACAAAGTCAGCATGACGAAACTATAAACGCACTTTGACTTAGAAAATTTCTAAGTGTTGAAAACTTGTGTTTTACTGATTTTTGTGAGCTCAAAATGACCAAGCTATGCACTGAATTAGCTTATGACCCAAAAATAAAAGTTGTTGCTCTACTCAAATACTACAACTTTTCTTAAGGGTGCTTTGCCATGCAAAGACTCTATGACATAGTTCAACCTGGGTCAAACATACCACTTTAAAACGATGACTTACACTATAACTAGTACTTAGAGACCAAACTAACCTTAGTCATAAATACCAAAGTTGTTCCATGTGATATTCTAAACATGTTTAAGGTACAGGTTCCACAAACAATTTATACCTTGGTTACATGAAAACCTAACATAAGTAAGGCAATTAAGTAATAACACATGCAATATAAGCCAACAAAGGGATACTAATTGGGATGCTCATGCTCATGCATGCTCAATGATGCTTGTGATCATGCAATGTGAAGGGTAAATGCATGCTTAACACCTAGGGTGTTACCACCCTCCCCCCTAAAAGAAATCTCATCCCGAGATTGCACGACCTACCATTCCTCGTAGAAACCCGGATAAACCTCACTAAGATAGTCCTCACGTTCCCACGTAGCGTCTTGCTCACCATGATTATCCCAAACACCTTGTAGAACTTGATGACTTTGCTATGAGTCACTCTTTCCATTTCTTCAAGCACTTGAATTGGTCTTTCTTCATAGGTCAAATCCAACTGAATCTTGATACTAGTGGGTTCAATAGCTTCTTCGGGCATACGAAGACATTTCTTGAGTTGGGAGACATGAAAACACTGAATATAGCTTTCATTTCCGGAGGTAACTGGAGTTCGTAGGCTACTGGTCCTTTTTGTGCAATGATCTAATATAGTCCGATATACCTAGGAGCAAGTTTTCGCTTCACTCAAAACCATTGTACTATCCTCATTGGGGATACCTTTAGATACACATAATCTCCAACTTGGAATGCAATAGGACTTCACCTCTTATCTGCATAACTCTTTTGTCTTGATTGAGCGGCTTCTATATGTTGTCGAATAATTTGAACTCATTCTTCAGCTTCTTTGACAAAGTCAATTCCATAATACCTTCTTTCACCAGGCTCAATCCAATTCAAAGGGGTCCTACGCTTGTGACCATATAAAGCTTCAAACAGAGCCATCTTGATGCTCTCTTGATAACTATTATTCTAGGAGAATTAACCAACGGTAACCAGTCCTCCCATGAACCCTTGGAAGAAATCACACATGCTCTCAACATATCTTCTAAGATCTGATTCACACATTCAGTTTGACCTGCGGTCTAGGGGTGATAAGTAAAGCTGCGAATCAAGGTGGTACCTAAGTACTTGTGCAGATGTTCCAAAAAATGATTAACAAACTAGGAGCCTCGATCTGATACAATACTCTTAGGTACTCCATGCAATCTGACAATTTGCTCAATGTATAACTTTGCATATTGATGAGGTCGATATTGGACATTAACAGGAATAAAATGTGTAGACTTGGTGAGACGGTCAACAATTACCCATATAGAATCATGACCCTTTTGGGTGTTCGGAAGTTCCACAATGAAATCCATACTAATGTCCTCCCATTTCCAACTTGGAATGGACAGTGGCTGGAGTAACCCTGCTAGTTTCATATGAATGGCCTTAACTCAGCAACAGTTATCACATCTAGCAACATATGCCACAATTTCTTTCTTCATTTTTGTCCACCAAAACCTAGTCTTCAAATCTTGGTACATCTTGTTGCTACCCGGGTGAATGGATAGCTTGGAAGAATGAGCTTCCTCTAGGATTTGTTTCCTCAACTCCCTATCTTTTGGCACTACAAGTTGATCTTTAAACCACAGAACACCATTCTCATCCAATTGAAAATGCTTACTTTCTTCTTCTATCATCTCTCTTGATCTGGAATATACCAATATCAATCTTTTGTAGCTCAATGATCTTGGACTCAAGGGAACAACTAACAGTGATATTGTGTAGGACTGCTGGATGCAATAAGTTGAAACCATCTTCCAACAAAGAATTACCATGATACTTCTAACTTAAGGCATCGGCAACCACATTGGCCTTCCCCAGATGATAATGCACTTCTAGGTTGTAATCCTTGATCAATTCTAACCATCCGCACTGCCTCATGTTCAACTCAGGTTGAGTGAAAATGTACTTAAGGCTCTTGTGATCAATGTAGATGTGGCAAACATTACCAAGCAGGTAATGTCTCAAAATTTTTAGAGCATGGACAACTGCTGCAAGCTCTAAATCATGCGTTGGATAATTGACTTCATGCTTCCTCAACTAGTGCGAGGCATAAGCAATGACTTGGCCTTCCTACATTAAAACACACCCTAAACCGGTACCTGAGGCATCACAAAATACATCAAACGGTTTCTCAATGTCAGGTTGTGCCAACACAGGAGTAGTAGTTAGCAAAGTCCGCAAAGTGTGAAAAGCTGCTTCACACTTTGGTGTCCATATAAACTTTTCATCCTTCTGGAGTAACCTCGTCATAGGCTTGGATATCTTGGAGAAATCTGGGATAAATCGACGATAGTATCTAGCTAGACTAAGAAAACTTCAAACTTCATGAACTGAGGTGGGAGCTTTCCAATCCATCACTTCTTACACTTTGGATGGGTCTATAGAAATCTCATCCTCTGATAATATGTGACCTAGGAAAGGTGCCTTCTTCAACCAAAACTCACATTTACTAAACTTTGCATACAACTTATGCTCTCTTAGTCTCGATAATACCACTCTCAAGTGCTCTTCATGTTCTTCTGCTGTCTCAGAATAAATCAAGATATCATCGATGAACGCAACCACGAACCTGTCAAGTTTGGGCATGAACACTGAGTTCATCAAATACATGAAATAGACAGGAGCATTGGTCAATCCAAAGGACATGACTAAATACTCATAAAGGCCATACCTAGTGGAAAAAGTCATCTTAGGTATGTCTTTCGACCTAATCTTGATTTGGTGATAACCTGACCTCAAATCAATCTTAGATAACACTTTTGCTTTTGCCAATTGATCAAACAAGATATCAATGTGAGGCAAAGGATATTTATTCTTCATAGTAACTGCATTGAGTGGTCGATAGTCCACACACGTCCACAAAGACTTGTCCTTCTTTTTCACAAATATAGTCGGACAACCCCATGGTGACGAACTGGGGCGAATGAGACCCTTTTCTAAAAGTTCATGTAATTGAATCTTCAATTCTGCTAACTCATTAGGAGGCATTCTATATGGTCTTCAGGAAATAGGTGCAGTACCACGTAACAATTCTATCTTGAACTCTATCTCTCTGTCCGATGGTAACCCCAACAATTCATCAGGAAAGACATCCGGAAATTGACATACTACTAGAATATCAGCAAGGGCCATAGGCTGGATAGCATTGGCCACATTATGGAGATCAAACTCCCTAGGAAGAGGTACTAGAAAAGCCTCAATATTCCTGAGATCTCTCAACATAATAGTTCTAGTTGAGGTATCAATAAGAACACCATGGTTCTTCATCCTATTCATACCCAAGATCACATTAATACCCAATCCTAGTAATATCACTAAATTTGTAGTATATTGCCATTCACTTATTTGGATACATACATCTCTAACTATCTGATTGATAGAAATGTTACTCCCAACAACACTTATACAATATCCACCCTTGTCAACTACAACTATTTTCTGATCATACTTGGATGCAAAAGTTGGACTCATGAATGAATGCGAAGCTCCAGAATCAAATAAAATGACTGTAGGATGATGATTCACAAGAAACATACCAGCCATGACAACCTCACTAGAGGGAATCTCTTCCATGGTGGTATAGTGCACATGTCCCTGGCGTCCATTAGAATTGCCCTGCTTCTGGTTGTTGTTGTTCTTGGGATAAGGGCAATTTCTTGACCAATGGCCAGTCTTGTTGCAGTTCCAGCATGGCATACTGCTAGGTGGAATGTTGGAGCTGCCTTGTCTAGTGCCACCCTTTTGTAGGGCAACAGAATAAGCCTTGCGATATACTTTCTGGTTCTGACTGGGTTGTGCCTTCTTCTGAGGTGGTCTATACTTTGGAGCGGGAGGGCGAAACTAGGGTCTCACAGCGGTAGGAGCTTTTGGCTGAGATACACCTGCTTCATAAGCTCTCTTATGACTCTTGGATGCTGAATAGATGTTGTTATGATTCTCTTGGGTTAATGCATCACTAATAAACTCATTAAAAGTAGCACATTTGTTGTTAGCTAGTGTCTTCATTAGCTTTGGGCTAAGTCCCCACTTGAAACTAGCAATCTTCTTTGCATCAGTATCCACAAACTCAATGGCACACCTTGATAGGCTGTTAAAGGCATGCAGATACTCAGTTAAACTCTTAGTACCCTGCGTCAGCCTCATGAATTTTGTATGCTTCATACTCATCAGACCTAGGGGAATATAATGTCCCCTAAATGCAGCCTTGAATTGATTCCAAGTGATTTGAGCATCTTTTAGGCAAAGTGGATCGATGATGACTCCACCATATGCCCGTAGGTCCATGCAACTAGTGCGATGCATATTCTATCTTTAGGCGCTCGATGAGCCTTAAAAGACAGAACTTTTGTTCAATTGTATTCAGCCACTCATCTGACTACAATGGTTCTTCTGCTTCCTTAAAAATAGGAGGCTTGGTGTTAAGGAAGTCCTTGAAAGTGCTAAATTGGTTAGGTTCAAGTCCTTGATGCTGGTCTTTTCCTTGTCCTTGGCCAACATTCTGTGCGAGACCATGCAACACTTCTCCCATGGAATGTTGAGTCTCCATGAGTTGAGCCATCATCTCTGCTGGGGTAGGATGCGATGGTGGGGGAAGATCCTCATTGCCACAGCCATCACTACCACCCGCATCATCACCACCAGCTCCCCTACAAGTGCGCGTCATCTACAAAGTTGCAACAACAAGTGATTATTGGATGATGTCAAGAGATTGCAGAAGAATTATGTAATCATGCCATACTGTAATTACTGGAGAGAATTGTAAATTCATACAATAACACAGAGGCACAATAATTCATTTCCACAACATAACATCACCAAATGATCACTTATTATGCTCGCAACGCGTTCCATACATGCCAAATTTTTCATGTCAAAAATAACTAGAAATCTATTAAATAGTGCAATTGTCACATGTAGTACATGCATAGTTCCAATTACATCACAAGTGTACATCATGAAATTGAGACCTACATACGAGTTTGTTATATAATGATCGAGAATAAAGAGCTAAGACATCAAGCTCGCTACTACTACAACTAAGCTACTCCTTAGAGTGGTCGCTGTTGACGTCGGACACACCATCACCGTGGTCGTCCTCCCAAGGCTCCACCTCTTCATCTTCAGGCTCCTCCTTGGCATCCATCTCCATGCCATCATCCTCAACAATCAACACATTAGGGCCTTCTTCCACCGCTGGAGCTAGAGGAATAATTGGGTTGATTATGTTGTTGAGGCTATGAACATCAATCTGAAGCTCCTCGATCTGGCGAATGAGTTCTTGCTCTCTGTGGTCAAACTCTATGGCCTACCTAGCAGCCTGGAATACTATACTAATCCTAGCTGCCTCTCTTGTTTCAGCAAGATGAATGACATCGTCCCTTTCAGCATGGATGCCCTGTAATTCAGCTCTAGCTGCATCTCTTTCTGTAATAGCACGACCAAACTACCTCTGATGAGCTTCTAAGGCTATCGTGAAGTTATCTATCTCATGCTAGGCTATTCTAACTGCCCTTCAGTGCCTGTGAACACGTGCTCGCATCCTGCGCTGTGCAGCCTGAGCCCTTTGGAGCTCTTGCATACAGTTGATGTAGCTATCTTGGCATGAATAAAACATCCTCATGACTACATACATGGCACTCATTGCAGCGTTACTACTTCCAACTCTTTCATCCCTATCTCTGACTAAAGCATTACCGCCTTGCTGGGCCCAAACGGTCTATGATGCATCGACATGGGGGAAAGATCCAATAGGCCCATTTATAAGCTCATCCTCGAATTCCTAACAAATCTCATTGAGAACCTCAAAAGCGGCCACTTGGGCACCTTCCCAAGGGGTCTGTCCAACTGACTCTACACTCCACCCTTGCCACTGAGGATTGTCCTCATGGGCTACAACAGTGACTTGCACATCATACCACCTCTGTCCTTTAGTTACCACTTCGCTCCAAAAGTAGTGAGGCGGTTCAGCGTACCCGACAGAGTTTAGCACCCACCACAGTAAAGTGGGAGTCCCAAACAATGCCAGAAAGGTGTCGCTAGCAATAGGGGCTCCTGGGGCTACCATCTATAACAAAAGGTTACAATTAAGTGAGACAACACGATGATAGATACGAGTTACTTAACACTAAGATCATTTAAGGGGGAAACAATGCAAGAACTTGAATGAATGGTGTATCATGATGTATGCTTGTTCCGTATGTCCTCACAAACTTTGAAAAATAATTCCTAACAACATACGAGGTGGCATACATATGTTCTCTCGATATAATCGTAACTAAACGAGCTACACGTTTCGTTGTTAGTGTACCTGCAGAAAATTCATTTTAGCCCAACCCAATAGATATAAGTACAGAAATGTAAATCTAGGCTCTAGGTTGCAACTAAATACTTTCATATATATACCCATACATATACTTCTGTATCAAAGCTACTCGATGACAATTTATACCCACAATTAAATACGCACCATACACACATGCAAGCATGCACATACAGCCGTATCAAAACTAGCTCTCCCCGACCGCACGCTCACATCTTGCGGTCTTGCCACTCATCAACTTACCTTCTTACCTTGGCGTAGAGGCATTTGATCTATACATTACCACTCAAGTGAATGACATCCATACAATAGCACGCCGTATGGATGATGAAAGTAAAACCCCCCATGTTAGTACTTAAATAGCCACCTAAAAGTCCTTAACTGGGCATAAAAGAGATGACCACTAGCACACTTTAGATTTTTATAACACCAAAACCTTCTTTTTAAATACACATATGACAAGTTTAATGTTGAATCCTTACTCTGATGCCACCTGTCACAGAACCGTCCAATTTATAAGAGCACAAGTACAATAGCAATCACCGAAGCAATCAAACCATCATACTTGAGCCCATATAAACCTAGTAGTCTGATGAAATCTCGAAGGATCTCAAACAACCAACATACAAACCAAGATCATAGAGATTCAATATAACCAGTCACATGTTACATCACAGTTCACAATTATTTCTCATACATCAGAGTTTGAATAATTATTACAAACCAAGTTTGAAAGTAGCAGAAGCAAAGTAGTTTAACATCAACATCACACATAGTTTAATACAAAGCCAGTTTCATAGTCATCTCCAACCAAAAGCACAAGGGTGAGATGATAAACAGAATGACCATTGCCCATGGTCCTAGTCCTCATCCACTACAGGAGCAAAGCAGTTCTTGCAATAGCCGTGATACATAACATTATCTGCAACAATGGGAATAAAACCCTAAGTACGAGAAGGTACTCAGCTAGACTTACCCATCCAACTAAAATACTAAGACACCAAGGAGTATGCAAGGCTTTGTAAGTAGAGTTGGTAGACATTATTTGCATAAAAAGCTTAAGTTATCCAATATCTCTTTAATTGTGAATCACCAGTTATTAATCCTATCTCATACTACATTAGCACTATCCTATGCCAAATATGTTGGTACCATCAAGTCATCACAATAATAACCATATCCAGTTGAGTTCTTGCATAATCTCATAACCAACAATTCCATCATTTACTACGATGAAGAAACTCAAGTCAAGTTCTCACTATCCGGGAGAGACGGCGATTCGAATCGATTCCTACCCAGCTGGGGAATTATTCCTAACACACACCCATACTTCCCCCGCCGGGGTCGCATCAGGTCACCTTTGGGACAACTCAAATACTACAACTTTGCTTAAGGGTGCTTTGCCATGCAAAGACTCTATGACATAGTTCAACCTAGGTCAAACATACCACTTTAAAATGATGACTTACACTATAACTAGTACTTAGAGACCAAACGAACATTAGTTATATATACCAAAGTTGTTCCATGTGATATTCTAAACATGTTTAAGGTGCTCCCAAGGTTCCACAAACAATTTATACCTTGGTTACATGAAAACCCTAACATAAGTAAGGCAATTAAGTAATAACACATGCAATATATACCAACAAAGGGATACTAATTGGGATGCCCCTGCTCATGCATGCTCAATGATGCTTGTGATCATGCAATGTCAAGGTTAAATACATGCTTAACACCTAGGGTGTTACATACAAGTACCCTAAACAAACTATTGAAGCAATTGCACCGAATGACAAAAATGCATTGAATACAAAGCCATTATAACAGTGCAGCCATATATTTTGTTTTTATATCATCTAGAACTGAGCTATATGGCAGGACATTTTGCTTCCCTTAGACGGATCGATGCTATTCATGAGGAAATTCAGCCTATTATTCTCTAGGATTAACTATGATTTGTAACATATGGTCCTGAACGATACAAAACAACTATGACCAATACTGTACGATGGCCAAGCTCGAGGCTAGGTTTGTGAACCCAAAATTATTCACGGCAATCCATGGCCTAGCCTAGAGTTTATTGAACTCTATTTGTTGGTAATAAGGATTTTGTTTCTTCACATAGGACAATCAGGACCATGACCCAAGATCACTACTCATACTTTTGTGATGCGTAAAGTTCAAAGTAGTTTTAATTTCACTCAACAACGTTCTTAACTTGGACTGCATTATAGCATTATTAATTGAGTGCTTTATTGTATCATGGTATTGGAGATTTAATCGCAAACTGCCTCCAGTATGGTTAGGTGCACAAGAAACCTAAGATTTCATAAGACTGAAACTATTCAAGTTGAGAATGGTGAAATGCGCTGTAAGTCCCTAAACAATTCACGTGTTCTCATCTGGATCCATGATCTCTCACAGCGATCATCTAGATCCTACAATTTTTTAAGTGGTTCATCATAAGTTCACTCTAGGTCTAATCATGGACCTTAGACACTTGGATGAACCATTTTGAAAAGTTGAAGGACCTCGATAATCACTTTGAGAAATCATGGACCCATATGAGAATGTAGGAATAGTTTAGGGGACTTGTAGTGCATTTCACTAGAATGGTGAAATTTGGTTAGGCCACACCTTTATCTTTTCCCTTATAGGTATGTTGTTAGGGTACCTAATTCGCTATTTCGTGGATCTAAAATCTAGAAGTCCTATGGTCACACTCATCTCTTCACTCAAGGCATAGTTGATGATGCTCAAACTTGTTAGGTGAAGAGCATCAAGATAGATTATGGTATCTTCATTGCTATCTATGCCATCAAATTAGTAATTATTCCATTATTCAGGCCTTCCTTTTGTTGTTACTTCTGAGAAGCTTTTTTAAACCACCTTGTTCTAATATTATTATGAACTTGAGCCATTGTTAATATAGTCCCTACAAAGTTGTGTTTTGGTGCATTATATGATTGAATTCCTTCTTTTCTTATATATGATATTTTCAATGGTGATTCAGCTAAGAAGCTCAGAGACAGAGAGAGAAGCACTATGACAGGGACCAGTCTTTGGTCTTCGTCCCTCTCTCAGTCACTCTACATGCATGGGCGCGTGCCCGCTGGTGCTCGAGCACATGCTTTTGTGTTGGCATGCCACTACTCAAAAGTAAAAACTAGAAACTCTTTGATTGAAGACCATGATCATGCAACAAAATTTTTGAATTTGTTTGGGTGCATTGGTGTTGACTTAGCAAAAACTAAATAAATGTGATACAAATTGAGGAAACTCACAAAGAAGAAAAGAAACCAACCAAAAGATCCAAAATATAGGGAATCTCCATCATAACTCTTCATTTCAGTTGGATGGGCTCATTTGTAGCTTCCCTGTAGCATCATAGCCCAAACTAGCTAAAACATACATGATGGTTATCTTTATGTTTAAATGAGTTTCACTACGGGAAACAGTGACTTTGTCGAGTGCCCCAGGCACTCGGCGAAGCCCCAAATACACTCGGCAAAGACTTTGCCGAGTGTAACACTTGGCGACTAGCACTCGGCGAATTTTCCACCAGCAAACAGATGTTTGCCAAGTGTAAAATATTAGGCACTCAGCAAAGGGTTTGCCGAGTGTCAAAAAACACTCGGCGAAGTTAAACCCTCGGCGAAAAGGGAGTTAATGGCGTCCACGGTAATGGAGAGTTTGCCGAGTGTCAGACGGAAGACACTCGGCAAACATCTTCAACTTTCCCGAGTGCCAAGCCTCCGACACTCGGCAAACATCTACATATTTGCCGAGTGTTAAAGCCAATACACTCGGCAAACATCTACTTATTTGCCAAGTCTTTTAACTTTAACACTCGACAAACATTGCACACTCGGCAAAAAAAATTGCCAGAAAAACAAAAACTGGCCTCTTTGCCGAGTGTTAAAGCCAAAACACTCGGCAAAGGACCTCTTTACCGAGTGTTACACTCGGCAAACTATCCAAAACCCCCCTGTTTTTACTGTTTTGTTACGTATAAAGGACCCCTCTCCAACAAAAATCACAGGCATGTATATTACATCACAGGCATATATTAAGCATCACAGGCACACAAATAAGTTCTAGTTTATTCGAGAAAGTAATCCACAAGTTCTAGTTTAAACAAGTAATGCACAAATAGTCCACAAGTCACTGAGGAGGAGGCCCTTGGAACCACTACGACTGATCCGGGTCTTGTGGTTGAGTATTAAAAGCCGCCGATTGATTCTGCACATAGGAGAAGACATGTGTGAGACAATATTGATATCATTTGAGCTAACTAAGGAACTTGTCTAAGTTAAAGTATTCAATCTAATGTGTCAAGTGACTCACAGGAGTAGTTGTGTGTGGCTGACGTGAAGGGAATAGCATCGGTGGTGGTGGCAAAGATTGACCCATGCTCGAAGCAAAATTCTGCATGTATTGGAACATCTGGTCCATCCTCATCCAATTTTCTTCCTCCATCCTCTACCGCTTGGCCTCTAACCTCTGCTAAACCATCTACTCCACCCTCGCCTCCATCTCCTCCCGTTGCTTCTTTTCTACTTCCACCTGGGCCTAAAATATTTCATCGCAATGTTACAATGCAAAGCTAAAGTACGTAAGAACCAACGAATGATGAATGGAAGAGAAAGAACCTAGAGAGCCTCTATCTAGAACTGTGCAGTGGTCGGCCATGGGCGTATTGCTGGGCTCGAGTCCGTGCTCCTTGCTTAGATCTAGGAGAGAGTGGGAGTAGAGGCCGTGTCGATTACATTGTCGCCAATCCAATACCGACCATGCTTCTTGCCTCCTCCCACCCTCATCATGATTTCTTCGTCAATATCCTAGGAACTCGGATCGAACTCTGGCCCATGAACCTCCCTTGACATCATTGTATACTGGGTGACGCAGCTGTGGATGCTTGGATGGCTGTACGCCTCAGGCGGGTCCTCCGGGTTGAAGTCAATGTCGGCCATCGCCTTGCCCTTTTTGGACAGAACCCATGCCTTGAGCTAGGAGCAAGGCTGGCCATCATGTGACGACAACTGCGGCAAAAATGCAAAATGATTAGAAATTATGCAGAATTGAGCGTTAGAATAAAGAAATGAAGTTGTGTACCCATTTTTCCCTATATTCATCAAGGCTCAGGCTGCCTTGATAGTGTGATGCACCTGGCATCTACAAACACCGCTCCCGGCAAGCAAGGTGGTGCTCCAACCACCCGGGCTGCAACCACTCATCCACCATCATTTCCCAGCACCGGGTATGCGCTCGACACCACCACAGAGGCACCTACATCATCAAGCATGTGACTTATGAAAAAAGAAATTAAGCATAATTAATCTCAAATAAAGTAAGTATCAACGTTCTTTGCTTACACTCATGAATTGGTCCTTGGTCAGGTTCATTGTCCTTGCCTCCTCTTTTTTAACCTTCATGCTTCTATATTGAGCATAGAACTCGATGATGGCCTAGACGTGCGCCTCGTAGTGCATGTCCTTCACGAGCTTCTTGGTGGCTTCTTCAGAGACGAACTTTGCCTTGGCCTCGAATCCCTCCTGGCATCTATAGAAGTCCTGCATATAGAGGCGATGTATAAAGTTATTATTTCAAGAATGTCTAGTGAAGGTGATGTATTGAGCAATGTAGTGCAAGTAATACTTACCCATAGCTCGCCCTTCACCCACTCCGCTATGTTGGTGAATCTCCTGCAATCACGATCAGGGACGTCGGGGGGCGGCAATGTAGTGGTCCCACATGTAGGCTGGTTGCTGCTATCCGACGTATGCCACCAAGCCAGGGAAGTGTTCCCTGCACAAAAGGCCATGGATGCCGTTGACCTTGTGGTTGTGATCACCCCCATTGAGCTTAATCCAACTCCTGCACAAGTGATTAATATAAATTATTAGTTTCTTTTGTAATTTTTAACGTATCAAAATTATTGTGAATATTTAAAGTTACTTACCTAGTCCTGTCGGTTTAATCAACGGGCATCTTTGCTCAGGTATCGGACGCCTCAGGAGGGACGAGGGACCTCACAACCAGATCTTGGACTAGGCATCCCCTGCCTCCTCCCCCTCCTACTCCTGCTCCTGCTCCTGCTCCTGCTCCTCCTCATCCTCCTCACCAGAGGCATGTGCAGAAGGTACCTCCTCCTCCTCAGATGTCGGGGGGTCAGGTTCAGGCCACGGGGGCCTCGCCCTACCCTTCCCTTGACCCCTCTGCCTCTGCCTCTGCTCCTGCTCCTGCTCCTCCTCCCCCTCACCCCTGCCTCGAGGCCTGCCTCGATGCCTTCCTCGACCCCTCCCTGAAGCTGAAGCTGAACCTAACCCTGAACCTAAACCTGAACCTAAACCCCTCCCTACAGCAGCGATTCTCTCGCAAATTGCCGTGAGCTTCCTCGTAGCGCCCACCATTGCTCAATTACCTGCAAATAAAAAGAGTAAACCAATCAGCATAGACAAACAAAACATACGACATCTTGATATGCAAAATTAACTTAACATACTTCAAAAATAACATGGTATGATGAATAATAAATAAGTTAGTACGACTCATACATGTATTAGAAATAATCGTCATGATTGGGATTAGCTGGATCATAAGTCTCATCATCACTATCACGCATGTCGATATAATCATGCATGTGCTCCGAATGAGGAATGTCGTCATCACTGTCATTGCCTAATTGTAATTGTTGAAGTAGTTCTAAGTCCTTCACATTCTGAACCTCGTCTCCAGTGTCCTCATCAGCAATCCCTTCATTGTCTACTTCCATTCTGATCGCTTTGGTTAAATCTATCACAAAACTCCCTTCGAGCCCATCTTCTTAGAAGAACTCTCCGTCATATGTGTTGGGGTCTATATTGTAATCTTCATTATTTGGTACAGGTAGTTTACCGTGTGGCGATACCTTGTACACAACATCCCAACCCTTAAGACGGCTGTTGGTTTGGCACGGGTATGACAAATAATAAACTTGCATGGCCTGTTGAGCCATAATATAGACATCATCTCCTGGTAAGACGGGTGATTGTCGAATTTCGACTAGCCCAAGATTAGGGGTGCGTCTCACGACATCTGGATCAAACCAATGACATTTGAATATGACTGAATTAAGAGGTTTGCAACCATGAAAAGTTAGTTCGTATATTTCTTCAATTATTCCATAGTACTCGACCCCATCAAAGCCTGGCGTAAAAACTTCGGTATTTGTGGTTCTTCGATTGGGCCGACTCTGCTCGTGCCTTGTTGTGTGAAAGCAATATCCATTGACGTCATAACCGGTAAATGACCTAACCTTATAGGCACAACCATCGGCAACCTGTCTCAACTTGACATTCATAGACGCTTTGGTATGGCCCTGCAAGTTCAAGCAGGGTGGTGCGTTTTATTATTTGCATGTACGAGCAACTTGTAATATCAAACTAAGTACGAGCTAAATTGGACTGTATCTTCTGCTTGAACCAAGAAATGAAATTGGGATTTCCATTTCCCGCACCCTCTTTGAGAAGGGTATCACTTTCGTGCGGGGTAGGTTTCCTTGATTTACGCCAGAATTGACGATGAAATTCCCTGTACCAACAAGAAACATGGGAGTTGGACACAGAAAAGCGACCACTTGAGAACAAGTTTGTTGAGAACAAGTTTGTTGAGAACTTACAGCATGTAGGGCTCCACCTCGGATAGGTTGGTCAACACATACAGCATGATAATGCGCCATTCTTCATGTTTCAAGGTCTTGTGGGTCGCACCACTTGCACTTCCAAGTTGCCCTCAGAAAATGCTAAGGCTCGATTCATCTCCATCGGCATTGTAACGAGATGGTGGATTATGCACACTAGGAAGGTTGTCGGCATAGTATTTTGTTGTGAAGTTTGATAGCTCCTCCAGAATGTATGCCTCTGCAATGGATGCTTCAATTTTGCATTTATTTTTACATTTAGTTCGAAGAACCTTTTGACATCTCTCAATTGAATAGCACCAATGGCCCTGCACAGGTCCCCCCATTTGTGCTTCATATGGGAGGTGCAGAATCATATGCTGTATCGGATTGAAGAAGCCAGGTGGAGTGATCTTCTCCAACTTACAGAGCAACACATGCGCCATTCTTTCCATTTCTACAACCACGGTACGAGATAACTCTTTGGCACAAAGCTGGCGGAAGAAATTGCTCAACTTCGCTAGCACCTACCAGACATGCTTAGGGACATATCCTCGAACCATCACCGGAAGTAGGCGCTCAAGCCATATATGGTAATCATGACTCTTGAGCCCGTTGATTCGCATAGTAGCCAAGTTCACTCCCCTCTTCAAATTCGCTGCATACCCATCAGGGAACATTAATGTTTGAAACCATTGTAGTACCTCCCTCCTTTGGGCCCTCATTAGAACGAAATTGTCCTTAGGCTTTCTCCATGACTTTCTAGCTCTTGGAGGTGCCATGTCTAGCTTTGGCCTATTGCATAATCTCGCTTGATCCACTCTAGCCTTAACGTTATCCTTTTTCTTGTCAGGAATGTCCATGATTGTACCAAAAATTGCCTTGGCGATATTCTTTTCAGTGTGCATTACATCAACATTATGTGGGAGAAGAAGGTTATCAAAATAGGGGAGGTTCCACAAGCATGACTTCTGAGTCCAGGCATGTTGCTCGCCATATCCCACAAAACCACCTTCTTGATTATTGACCTCGAGAGCGTCTAACTGAGCACGAACTGCGGCTCCTAACATCATCTGTGGTGCGGGGTCTTCAACTGCGACATCTTTCATAAAAGCTCTTGATGTCTCGTCTGAATGGATGGTCAGGAGGGAGGAATTGTCGATGTTTGTTGAACGAAGAATACTTGCCACACTTCGTCAACCAAATGAACTTCAAAGAAGCCTTGCACACTAGGCATGGGAACTTCCCGTGAACACACCAGCCGTAGAAAATCCCATATGCCAGTAAGTCATGCAGGGAGTACCGGTACCAAACATGCATCTTGAAGTTTGTCTTTGTAGCTCGATCATATGTCCATACCCCTTCCTCCCAAGAATGGACCAAATCATCAATCAGAGGCTCCATGTATACACTCATATTATTCCCCGGGTGTTCTGGAATTATCAATGATAAAAAAATGTTCTATCATTGAAAGAGGACGCCGGGGGGAAGATTGAGGGGGATAACAAACATGGGCCAACAGGTGTATCGGGCAGCCGCCATTCCATATGGATTGAACCCATCTGTTGCCAGCGCAACACATACATTACGGGCCTCTAGAGCTTTCTCATGATAAATCGCATCAAACCTTGTCCAGGCTTCACCATCGGATGGGTGTACCAGCTTCTCAGGATTTTATCGACGTCTGTTTTTGTGCCATGTCATCTATTTCGTGGATTCTTCAGTCATGTAAAGCCGTTGGATCCTCGGTATGAAAGGAAGGTACCATAGGATCTTCATGGGGATTGCGAGCTGCTTCTTCTAACCATCACCAGAGTCTACCTCCAGGAACCTAGATGACTTGCACTTCACATAGTACTTTGCTTCCGCATACTCTTTCCTAAATAAGATGCATTCCTTCGAGCAAGCATGTATCTGTTCGTATGGCATCTTAAGTGCATGAAGGAGTTTCTGTGTCTCATACATGCTCTTTGGCAACATGTGACCCTTCGGGAGCAGGCTGCCAAAAACTACCAACATAATATCGAAGGCGTCTTGACTCAAGGTAAACTGAGACTTCACGGCCATTAGGCTTGCAATGGCATCCAGTTGAGAAACCTTGGTATGCCCGTAAAGGGATTGCTGTGCCGCATACAACATGTCATAATATGCCTTTGCGGTAGCCTCTGGCTCCTCCTCCCTACTTGCTTCATCGAAGTGTGCTTCATGGTAGTCATTTAACATGTCTCCCACCCTGGCATCATCATCATATTCCTCGATGCGTTGTCTCAAGACCTCATCTCTCCCATGATCTGCTTCACCATGGTAGATCCACCTGGTGTAGTCTGACGTAAATCCATTCTTCACAAGATGTTTGCCCATGTCTAGCTTGGTTTGCCGACGCATGTTTCCACATTTGCTACATGGACACCAAGTCGATCTAGCTCCTTTGACAATTGCAAACGTCTGTTCCAAGAAAGCATCCGTCTTGTCAATCCATTCATTGGTCAACGAATTCTGACTAGAGCGGCTCATGTACATTCACTCACGGTCACCTATCCTCTAGCATATCAGCAAGTAATATATAAAATCACATTGCATCTACACATTCCTATAATGTCTATTGGTAAAGATAGGTCCTAATCCCACCCGAGAATGTGTAGTGGGTTTAGTTTCCATGCTCTACTCTGATCCGAGATATAATTTTGGCAGCACCTCCCCGCTGTTCTCCAAATACACGACCTGGAAGGGAGATTGTGTATTCGAAGAACAATAGGGAGGTGCTGCTGAAACTCTATCTCGGATTAGAGTAGACCATGGAAACTAAATCCGCTAAACATCCTCGGGCTGTCCAAAAAACGTGGACAATTCGAAATAGATACGGTTATAGATATGCAAAAATTTGCATATTTCCAACCGTATCTCTTTCGAATAGGAACGCCTCACTAGGTTACGTGATATACGAACATCAAACGAAAAGAGAGGTGAATGATGCCTCACCTTGCTATCCGGCAAAGTGAGGAGTCAAGGATAGTCCTTGTGAGTCTCTCTTGCAAGAAAATGAACATAGTAGTGTCAAGTCGAAATTTTGGCAGCACCTCCCCTGCACGGGGAGGTTTCCAAAACCTGCATCAAATATAACGGCACGATGGCCGACAACCACATCCACACCAACAGAATGGCACGATGGCCGACAACCACATATAGCTCACAAGAAAGCAAATAATTCATGGTTTATCCTTTTCTAATTTCTAAAAAAAAGTTATATCACCTTTATAGACATCCTACTACCTCTCAATCTTCTCTAAAAAAGTCCATTTTAATCACTTTCTAATTTCCAATTCATCCTACCTTTTTATAATTTCTAATTTCTAATTGCTTTTCAAATTTCATCTAAATCATCTTTCTAATTTCAAATTTTGTTTCTAATTAACTAGAACAACAAAAAATTTAGAATTACCTAGGACGCCGTGGGCGTGGTGCGCTGGGGCCAGGAAGGCGCCGCCAGTGGGGGGGGCACCGCCGGGTGGAGCCGCCGCGGGCGTGGCGCGCCGGGGCCAGGAGGGCGACGCCGGGGGGCAGCGGCGCGCCGCCGGGTGGAGCCACCGCGGGCCGGACGGGGTTGTGCCGCTGGGGCCAAGAGGTTGCCCCGGGGGATGGAGCGGGGGCGGGGACGACGCGGGGGCGCCGCCGGGGCCAGGAGGGCGACGCCGGGGGGCGTGGCGCGCTGGGGCCGGGAGGGCGACACCGGGGGGTGGGGGCGCGCCGCCGGGTGGAGCCGCCGCGGGCCGGGTGGGGTCGCGCCGCCGGGGCTGGGAGGGCGCCGTCGGGGGATGGAGCGGGGGCGGGGACGCCGGCAGGGGGGGGGTGGGGACGCTGGCAGAGGCACCGACGGAACAGGGTCGGGTGGTCACAGCGCGTGTCTGTGGCGTCTGTGCATTGTGTGCGTGTGTGTGTGGCGTGCGGAGGCGCGCCGGGTTAACTGTTAGGGGGTATGGCGAGTGTCTACGATCTGACACTCGGCATACCCCCTTTTTTATTTTATTTTTTAATTTTTTCAAAAGGTCTACTCGCCTGGCAGTGGGCCAGCACCCAGACTTTGCTGAGTATTTTGTAGAAAACACTCGGCAAAGAGCTACTTTACCGAGTGTTATATAGAAACACTCGGCAAATTACGCTAATATTTCATGTATACCTTTAATAGCTGGTTTTAGTAACTTTTTCCCTACATATTTTGAAAAAAAAACTTGTCAAATTCACTAAAAAATGCATATTTGTTTTTTCTACTAATATTATTTCATTATTTCATGCAGTTATAGCTCAAAATTAATTTATATCAACTAAAATTCTATAATTGCAATTAATAAATAAAAAATATCAAACGGATCCGAAAAATTGTCAAAATTTGACATGAACCAATCTATGTTGTGTATTGCCTATACAAAAAAAATTGGAACTCAAACCCCAATTCACATGTCACTTGGACTCTAAATCTTACCGGATCCTTCTAAGTTCTACGAATCTTCTTCGGAGATGCTTTCATTTGTAAGCATCATACGTCACAAATTATGCGAAACATTCTCAATTTTTTACCACAGCCTCCACATATGATATCATGACATCTTGACAAATCTCGTGATTTTCAAACTTCGTTTGGTTTTTGTAGAATTTAAAAATCATTCGGATACACTTTCGTGGTCGTGTTTCCTGAACAAAATGTTCAAAATTTCTTTTCATTTCCTGCATGAGACAGCAATCCGGACTCAATGACATGAATATGATTTTTCCACTCATTTTATTCTATTATTTCAATCACTTGCAGTTCAAATTTCACTTAAATCAATAAATTACTCAAAATAAAATTAATTCACTAAATATAGCAAACAGACCAAGAAATAGACCAACTTTTAACATGCAGTACCAAATGTCATATGTGGGGAGTAGAAAATTTGTGGAGGGCCGAGGAGGAAAAAATAGTTTTGGATTTGCCGAGTGTCTCCATAAACACTCGGCAAACCCATATACTTCACCGAGTACCGGCAGAAAACACTCGGCAAACATGTACTTCACCGAGTGCCGGCCGGCACGCCGTCCGTTAGGACGGCGCACATGCGGGTCACGTGTTGGTTATTGCCGAGTGTCCCATAAAGGCCGAGTGTTGACATTCGGCAAAAAATAAATATGCCGAGTGTCTGATGTTTGCCGAGTGTTGACACACAGCAAATAGTAAATATGCCGAGTGTAATAGTATGCCGAGTGTCTCGGAGGAAACACTCGGCAAATCTGCCGTTTTCCGAGTGCCTGATATAATGCGCACGGCGAACATAGAGCACTCGGCATTTTCACTATTTCCGTAGTGTTTGTTAGGGGAGGATAAACAAGGAAGAAATAGAGTACTGGGATAAACCAGAGTCAGTAAGACTTACAGCCGATGAAACATCTGCAATGGAAGATATAAACCTGTTATAACCCCCTTTCGGATAGATTCCCTCAAAGTTAAACAAGAACACATATATATAGCTTTGAAAAATTATTACCATCAACTGCGCCGGCCTGCTCATGTCGATGGCGAAGGCGATATACCACGACAACTACAGTAATCAGGGTAGTCACTACGCAAGCAATTGATAGACATACTGCGAGGATATCAAGGATACTGTCTCTTTCATCCAAGACATCTGAATTTTCTGGAGAAAATGATAATGATTGTTATGAGCATATTTAGGTAAGATTAATAAGATTTCAAATCGTACGACAAAATCGAAATTATCCCAAATTGAACTAGGAACAACCTTCACTATTCGCTGGCTTTGGTGTGGGGAAATCATGCGGCTCTTGTGCAGTGGGATTTAGCAATGGATTACCTCGAAAGATGTGGACATGACAAAGTAATTAAATGAGAAAGAGGGAAGGCCATTTCGAACTTGCTTCACCCCTAGAGCCCATGTTAAGTAACAGGGTGATCAGTAATTATAAGGTAAAAGGAAAAATATGAACTAGAAATCACTTACCTGACAATACTTGCGCGAAAAATGGGCAGAGGGCCGCTGAGGTTGTTAAAGGAGAGATCCCTGTGGAAAAAAAAGGATAGTTCAAGCAGGCTATAGCATTGTACTAAAATATTAAAAGAACAATGCAACAATGACAGAACGGATATTAGCAAAAGAAAATACAGGTTGGAGAGCATGCTAGCAGTGGCTAGTGAATCAGGTATATGCCCAGATAAGCTGTTGTTGTTCAGTTCCCTGTGCAAAGACAAGCGCAAGTTAAAGATTTTTGTTTCAATAAAGAACAGCATATTACACATTGAATGTTAGTACTCCCTGCATTCCAAATTATAAGTCACTTTAACTTATTTTTGGTACATGATCAATTTTACTATGTATATAGATATAATATATGTTTAGATACATAGTAAAATCTATGTAGCAAAAAAGTCAAAGTACCTTATAATTTGGAACGAAGGGAGTAACACTTAAGATTGGAGTATTCGAATAATGCTGCAGGAAGATCTAGTGGCCTTACAAATACTGGAGGTGAGCCAGACCACCCAGCGTACTTGGGATGCTTCCAGTGAACTGATTGTTTAACAGATCAAGAGTTTCCAAATGCACTATCTGTCCTATTGTGTCAGGGATAAGGCCAGATATTGAATTGTTGCATAATAATCTGCAATCATTCAACTCAAACTTCTCATCCATGTTCTATATAAACATAATGACTAAAAATAGAAATTCATAGATGGAGCCTTACAGATTTCGCATTGACCTAAGGTTCCCGATCGCTGGCGACAATGTACCAGAGAGATTTTGGTTCGAAAGATCCCTGCAAACAGAAAAAAAAGAAGAAGCAAAAGAGCCATGAGCTCAGACTCCAACCAGGTCCTGGAGACCTGGACTCCCGGTGACGACCGACCGTCATGAATCACAGAGGCGTGCACAGACCACAGAAGCGAGGAGAGTATACATACATCCTGAAAACTTGGTCCTTGCCGTTGCAGACGACCATGGGCCAGTCGCACTGCTCGTCGCCGGCGGCTATCACCTCCGGGTCCCAGGCAGGGAGAACTCCGCTTGGGTCATTCAGCGCCTTTTTGATCTCCACCAGAGTGTTCACTGCATATTGAACCCCACCCACCACGGCGACGTGCAGTGCAAAAGAAATCAGAAACCGCAGGAAGAACCATGAATCGAGGGAGCAGAGGCAGAGCACATGATCTCGGTGGCCGGCGCCCGGCGCCCGGCTGCCACGACGACAGAGGGCGCGGGAATGAAGGCGGCTACTAGGCACACGTACGTACCTTCGTCGTTGAAGCTCCCGAGCGCCGGTGGGGAAAGAAGGGCCGCCGCCGCTACCACCCGGCCCATCACGGCAGCCGCACTACTCCTAACCTTGTCCAGTGCCATGGCGCTCTAGGTGGGGATGGCGCGATGAGTAGGATACTGGGAACGCTAACTGCTGGTGCCGGAGCGGCCGCGGTCAGTGAGGCGAGGCGAGTGAGAGGATAGAGCGAGAGGCAGCAGCAATGCGCACAAAACGGGGGAATGCCGGCAGGCACGGAGCCGTCCCATAAATTTCATGGGCCCTTGGGCCAGTAAGCCACGCCTGGAGGGACGTCCGTGCTCGCGCTCGCGCCTGGCTCTAGCACGCCGACACCGTCATGCAGTCCGCAAACACGCACTCACGATCGAGAACGAGAATACGAGCGGCCGCCGCCAATTGGTACGCACTGTTGCCTTGCCGGCGTATGGACTGCAGTATACACATGGGTACCCCTCATGGGCCCATGGTCATCGCACAGGCTGCCCCCCCCCCCCCCCCCCCCCCCCCCCCCCGCGGGCCTCATGGACTCTCTCAGTCTCTCCTCGCTCTCTCGGTGGGGGAAAGGCATTGGAGACGCGGTGACGCCACCACTATGGTGCTTGGCATGCCACGAACGCGCGCGGACGGGCGGGTCCCTGCTTGTCCTGTAGCGCACCGCGAGCTCCTGCCTTTGGCTTGGGTGCCGGTGGCTGGCAGGGGCTGCACCGCAGGCGAGGGTTAGCGCGCCGCGCGTGAGGTCCTGAGGCTGCAGAGATGTCGTGAACTGGTGAAGTCATCGTGGCCGCTAAGCGCCGGGGGCATCAAGCAGCCCTGCCGTTGTTGGACCCAAGTTATTTTCTGATGGATTTTTTTTAGACAAAACATATTTGAGATTTAGCAGTTATTTATGGTAATGCACTACTACATAAATATTTTCACAGCTGGTTGGAAAGCATTTATCACAGTTGGTTCACCCCTCATTTGAGATTTAGCAGTTATTTTTTCAAATGCCGTCATCTTAGGTTGATCTCTCCACCAAGATTGCCCAACGACCAACTTGGGCCTTGATCCCGCACCCTGATCAGGGGCGTGGTTGGTGAGACTCCGTCGCACTGCGCTATATAAAGAGGTAGGGGCCGACGGCTCACCATATGAGGTTGACTGCAGCCACAGTACCCCACCGACACAACCCTAATCTGATATAAGGAAGCGCAGCAGCGGCGGGAAACGCCGCCACCGTCCTCCTCGACTCACTGCCACCTGGACGTCGTCGTCACTGGACTGCGTCGCCCCTCTCCATCGACCCCAACTCGACAACGCCTTCTTCACCGACGCCATGGCCAGCTCCTCCGCCAAGCTCACTGATGGTCGGTAACACCTCCCCTCTCTCATCCTCTCTCCTCTCTCTAGTTCATGTTCTAGGACGGATCTATGTGTTGTATATCAAATAGAAAGTTTCACCCGCTAGATCTACTCCTAGATGATCCTACAGTTACAACAATGGTATCAGTTTGCCTAACCTAGGCGTAGATCTAGAATTTGGGGTAGAAAAATGAGAAGAAGATAGAAGGGGATGAATCAAATCGAACGAATCAAGTCGGGTTAAACCCTAACCCTAACCCTAACCCTAACCCCAACACTAGCAATAGAAATCGAAGTGGGGGGACCTACCTGGGCCCTCCTCACCGCCGGCGCTACCGCCGTTGAGCGGGAAGATGGGCACTGTCGCCATGCGGGAAGAGACCCGAGCCTCCGGCCGGGGAGGTCACTCCATCGCGCGGCCCTCCGCCTCGAGCTCGGGGTCAAGGGCAATGTTGCAAGGCCGCTCGACGGCGGCGCGCTCAGCCTCGGGCGAGCGCTCTCGCCGGCGAGGGGCTCCGCGATGGCGCCACCACTTCATTCCCTGGCCGCCATGGGTGGCTACCGCTATGTTGCGCTCGACGCTGAGAAAGAAGCGGGGAGGGGTGTAAGGAAAATGGACCCTAGGCCCATTTACTTTAGATTTTTGTGTTTGATTATCAACACAACTGTCGATGTTTCACCACCGATAGCCTGCCACGGGGGTACCTAGGTAGTTTGTTCGGGCTTCGGCATATGTAGAACTCGACGGTAAACGCAAAAGACAGTTGATTTATCCTGGTTCGGGCCCTCGACCACGATCGAGTAATAGCCCTACGTCCAGTTTGGCATTAGCCTTTGCGTTGGATTGATTGTGAAGTGTTGTCTCTAACTCTCTTTTCCTACCCGCCCATCTAAGGAGCCCTGCCCTCCTTTATATAGTCAGGAGGCCAGAGTCCTAGTCGATTTACAATGTAGAGTCCTAGTAGGATTACAGGGTAGTATTACTACTAGGATTACATTGGAGGAATCCTAATCAGACTAGATCTCTCTTCCTTGCGGTGTATCCCGTGGGTCCTGCATCAACAACAACTAAATTGGACTAATGAATTTACAAGTAATTGTTTTGTAGTTCAATATGGTGCAAGACGAGACTTGGATGAAGGCGACATGATGATCCCATGATCAACACCATAAGCAAGACCCTAGAAGCACAAGAGAAGACCCAAGATATCAAGCATAGTCCAAGCATGAAGATGGGAACCAAGCTGGACGCAAGATCGTAAAAAACGAGCTCCACAGAGGTGACCGGACGTGGCCCTATGAGTGATCGGACATGTCCGATCAGTTGCTCGGCAACAGCAGGCGTCAGCAGCTATGATCGGACGCTGAGCAAAGCAGTGACCGGACGCACCAATGACACTGTTCTTCGTCACGGCAATGTTTTCAGCATGACCGGACGCAGCGGCACTAGACGACCGGACACACAAAGTACAGCGTCCGATCGAGTCCAGAGAGGTTCTGGAGCGGCGCCAGCACGACCGGACGTGTCTGATCGAGTGAGACCGGACTCGGCCTAGAGTCCGATCAACGCGTGCTCTCTAACAGTTGGACGACCGGACGTGTCCGGTCAGGACGACAGCAGCGTCCGGTCAGTAGCAGAAAGCTAGGTTTCGCCCCCAATGGCTACTTTTTCGGTGGGGCTTATAAATAGACCCCCCCAACTGGCCATTTGAGAGGAGGAGAGATGAGAAAACATAACAATGGTGTTGATACACCATTTTAGTGATCTCCACTTGCATAGTGCTTATTGATTCATTAGGTGATTAGCATAGGTGCTTTGTGAAGTGCTTAGGTTGATTAGACCACCGCTTATGCGCTTGCTCTGGGTTTAGGCCTATTGTTTAGTGAGGTTTGCAAACCTCTTACCACTCGGTGCTTGCGCACACCATTGTTGTACATTGGAGGGGCTTGTAGTCTTGCGAGATCACAACAACCGCGTTTGTGGTGTGGGCGCCACCGTGTACTGGAGGGAACAAGACCCACGGTGTTTCGGCCGTAAGCTTGATAGTGAAGACGGCAGGGAGTGGTCCGAGAGAGGCTTGCCGGAAGGCACACCGGAGACCCACTTGCACGTGGGGAATGTAACGTCCCGCCTCTCCGAGGCCGGGCCCGCTTACATCTGGCAGCTTCTCTAGGACATAGACTGCCCTCACAGACCAACACAGGTCTTTTCTGCGCACTTTGTCCTCACTCGTGCGCACCCAGGAAGAACTTCCCGGTCGGTCACCCATCGCTCCAGGCCAAGCACGCTTAACCTCGGAGTTATTTGCAGATGGGCTTCTAGAAAAGAAGTTGCAACTTATTGGTATGAGTATCCTATTAATCCTGTTAAGCCCTGGGCCGGGATGTTACATCCTCACCCCCTTAAGAGATCGACGTCCTCGTCGATCAATCCCAAGCCAAGAGCGTCCTCTCTTGGCCACGTCCGTGTGTCCAGAGCCAGCGCATGTGCCATGTTGTGTGACCACGCCGGATCCACACCAGCCATGCGCACCATGCCTGCGCAACTGCGACACACGCGCCCATGAAACCGCGAGAGTCGGCTCTGATACCATTCTGTAACGTCCCGCCTCTCCGAGGCCGGGCCCGCTTATATCTGGCAGCTTCTCTAGGACATAGACTGCCCTCACAGACCAACACATGTCTTTTCTGCGCACTTTGTCCTCACTCGTGCGCACCCGGGAAGAACTTCCCGGTCGGTCACCCATCGCTCCAGGCCAAGCACGCTTAACCTCGGAGTTATTTGCAGATGGGCTTCTAGAAAAGAAGTTGCAACTTATTGGTATGAGTATCCTATTAATCCTGTTAAGCCCTGGGCCGGGATGTTACATCCTCACCCCCTTAAGAGATCGACGTCCTCGTCGATCAATCCCAAGCCAAGAGCGTCCTCTCTTGGCCACGTCCGTGTGTCCAGAGCCAGCGCATGTGCCATGTTGTGTGACCACGCCGGATCCACACCAGCCATGCGCACCATGCCTGCGCAACTGCGACACACGCGCCCGTGAAACCGCGAGAGTCGGCTCTGATACCATTCTGTAACGTCCCACCTCTCCGAGGCCGGGCCCGCTTACATCTGGCAGCTTCTCTAGGACATAGACTGCCCTCACAGACCAACACAGGTCTTTTCTGCGCACTTTGTCCTCACTCGTGCGCACCCGGGAAGAACTTCCCGGTCGGTCACCCATCGCTCCAGGCCAAGCACGCTTAACCTCGGAGTTATTTGCAGATGGGCTTCCGGAAAAGAAGTTGCAACTTATTGGTATGAGTATCCTATTAATCCTGTTAAGCCCTGGGCCGGGATGTTACAGGGAAGGCCTAGGGATATCCATGGAGTTACCCGACCAGGAGCTTGGCCCTTGCGAGGAGCTCCAATGAGGACTAGGGGGAAGCTTGTGGCTTCTCGATACCTTGGTAAAAATACCGGAGTTGTCGACGGGAGCTTGCATATCTCTACCTTACTCTTTAGCTTCCACATTTACATTGCAATCTTGGTTTGTGCTTTGCTTTCCTAGCTTAGTGATAGGCTAGTTGATAGGTTTGGAACCTAGGTTGCATAACTCCTTTTTGCGGTAGAGATAGCAATACACTAGCAAAACCGTAGTTGCACATTTAGATAGTTTATCTTTTGCATAGGTTTTTGCTAAGGATAAAAAGAGGCCATAGTTTAGAGTTAGAGTTTTAAGTTGCCTAATTCACCCTCCCTCTTAGGCGTCATGGTCTGATTCAAGGGGAGAAATGAACTAGGGTTTCGCTGGGGGCGGCCAGCTCGCGTTTTTGTTCCTCCGACCCGCATGCCTGATCGTCAAATGGCGATTGACGGCGGGCGTTGCTCCAGGCCAGATCAAGACCAGGTGGGCGAAGGCTTTCCCGGCCTGGGCGCGAGGAGAGCAGTGGGAGTGAGCAGACCGTGGGCCAATAGGCCACGGGGCCGAATGCATAGTGCAACTTGGTTTTTGCTTTTTATTTTCTAGAAGCATTATTCTGATGAAATTTATGAAGTTTAATGTTTAATATCTACTCAAATTTGAAACAACACGAAAATTTTGTTTAGAGAGTAGTGAAGTAAATGACAATGCTTCTGGATAATATGATATTAAGTATATTATTAAGGGTTATTTGGATTCATGCCATTATAATTTTTGATGTTTGGAGAAACGCCATTACTATTTGCCTATTTTGAAGCATGCCATTACAATTCTTTGTTTCCCACAAAAATGCCACTGAATACGTATGGACATAGCCTGGGCCTAGCTGCAGGCATATACGAAGACGTATACTTCATCTCCCCTGTCACTGACATGCGAGCCCCACATGTCATCTTCTTCCTCCTATGCTTGGTGCCCACATGCCACTGCCGCTTGCTGCTATCACCGCCGCCACCATGCCTAATCCAGCGAGGCCATGGCCTCGTGCCTCCTGCCACCGGCGCTCGCGCCGTTGCTCCTCCTCTCGGCTGCAGCATCGCCCGTGGCCGAGGCGACGCTGCACCCGGTGGACTACCTAGCGCTGCAAGCCATGCGGTGGGCGCTGACGGACCTCCCAGGCTCCCACTTCTTCACCTCCTGGGACTTCACAGGTGTCCCCTGCTTGTTTGCGAGCGTCTCCTACTCCCTGGACAGCCACGTCACCACACTCGCCCTCGGCCACCCGCGCGCGGGCGCGCCGGGCCTCGCCAGCACCTTCTCATACGCGGCCATCGCCATGCTCCCCACGCTGACCTCACTCTCCCTCGTGCTGGGCCACATCACGGGGATGTTATCCCCGGCCATCACCTCCCTACACGTGCTCCGCTTCCTCACGCTCGCTGGGAACCTCATCTCTAATGACCTCCTGGCATCCTTCGCGCCCGCGCTCCACACTGTTGACCTCAGCAAGAACAGGTTCACGGGGAGGGTACCCGTGTCGCTGCTCTAGCTATAGGACCTATAGACACTCGTCCTCTCCCACAACGCGCTCTCCGGCGAGATCCCGTGGGCGGTGAGGTCCCCGCTGCTCCACCTCGACCTCCGCAGCAACCGCCTGTTGGGTGGGCTACCGCCACTGTCGGGCATGCTGTTGTACCTCTCGCTGGTGGGGAACTGGCTCTCCGGCCCCATTAGGGGCGTGCTGTGGCGGCTGCCTAGGTTGTTGTTCATCGACCTCGGATGGAACTGGTTCTCTAACGAGGTGCCCGGGGAGGTGTTCGCGTTCAGCCGGATCAGGTACCTGCAGCTACAGAAGAACGCCTTCTCGGGGGAGCTTCGCCTGGCCAGGCACGTCCCGTCGGGCGCCACCGTGGACCTCAGCCCGAGAGGAGGAAGAAGATGACATGTGAGGCCCGTGTGTCAGTGATAGGGGAGATGAAGTATACGTCTTCGTATACGCCTACAGCTGGGCCTAGGCTGTGTCCATACGTATAAACGAAGAATTGTAATGGCATGCTTCAAAATAGGCGAATAGTAATGGCGTTTCTCCAAACATCAAAAATTATAATGGCATGAATCCAAATAACCCTATTATTAATGTTTCCGCTGCGTAGTTGATAATTCTTATCTTCTAATTAAATTCGAACCAATGAGAGATTTTAATTTTGAAGAGTAGTTATTATTATTTTTTAGCTAATTATGATATTGTTATTTTTCTGACCAACATTAATAATAACAATATTATAAGCTTATCTATGAGTTTTATGCATTAATTCTATTTCTACCCAACGGTGATATAGAATTAATGTAGAAGTACATTGTATGTCTTAATTTTGACCAGCGTTAAATTACGGCATGCAATTATTATGTCAACTGTTTCTCATTTTCTTTGACGTTGTTTTCAGGCTATAACCCAATGATGTTTATCTCGTACATTTTGTCTCTCAATGGGAGCAACTATAACACATGGCGAGAGAAGCTTGAGATAGCACTTGCGCTCTCTGACAATGATCTAGCACTTATCTCACCGTGTCCCACTGAACCAGTGGACCCGGTGAGGGAAGACAATGAGACTGATATAGCTTTCGGTACTCGACAGCGTGACCATGCAGAAGTGAGAATGAAGTATGACCTTGATCATGCAAAGTGGTATAGTTCAAACCACAAGTGTTTGATGGTGATTAAGGGCTCCATTGAGGATCCAATAAGGGGTTCAATCCCAGAATGTACCACTGCCACTGAGTATCTCAAGAAGCTGGAGAGTTAGTTCACTAGCTCTTCAAAGGCTTATGCAAGCACTCTTATTAAGAAGTTAGTCAATGAGAAATACTCTGGTGGAGGGATTAGAGAGCACATATTGAAGATGAGCAACACGACATCTAAGCTCAAGCCAATGGACTTGGGGCTCAAGGATGAGTTCCTAATTCATTTGGTTTTTGCATCTTTGCCCAAAGAGTATGGGACTTTTGTTGTTAATTACAACTTACAGCCAGATAAGTAGGACATTGAGAAGCTTATTGCCATGTGTGTGCAAGAAGAGGAGAGGCTTAAGAGCTCATATGGTGACTCTGTCAACCATGTGAAGGAAAATAAAAAGAAGAATTTTAACAACAAGAGTGCTAAACCACAAGGGAAACCTCAGTGGGACAATAGCTCCTCTTCTAAGTCACACGGAAAGGCCCCTTGGAAAGATCACCATCAGAAATTCAACTATGTTCAAGTGGACAAGGACACCTGCAAATGGTGCCACAAGACTGGACACTACCAGAAAGATTGTCCAGAGTTCTTGAAGAACCTAATCAGAAAAGGTGAGGGCATTATTACATTTGTAGATGAGTCCTTGTATTTAAGTTATGCAAAATCTACTTGATGGATTGATTCAGGTGCAACTATTCATGTTGCAAATTCATTACAGGGATTTCATACGAGGAGAACCCTGCAAAGAGGAGAAAGACACATTAAGGTGGCAAATGGAGTCAAAGCTGAAGTAGAAGCCATTGGAGAACTCCCATTAGAATTAAATGATGGCTTTATACTTAAGCTTATAGATGTCCTTTATGTACCCTCTTTGCGTAGAAACTTAATAAATGTTTCACATTTAGATGATGATGGATTTGATTGCTATTTTGGTAATGGCAAATGTAAGATAATGTTTAATCATAAGTGTGTTGGTCTTGCCTTCCGACAAGACGAGCTTTATTTGTTATCGCTTTCTGAGAATGTGAAAGCTGTGAGCACTGAGAATGAGAATGCCTCCTCATCTATGAATGCAAGAAATAAGCGGAAGAGAGTTCATGATGTATCATCAAAATTATGGCACTGCCATTTAGGCCATATTTCGAGGGGGAGAATAGAATGATTGATTAAGAAATCAATTCTTCCACCATTAGAATTTTTAGATTTAGAACAATGCATTGATTGCATAAGAGGAAAGTGTGTTATGAAAATAAATAAAGATGCCAAACGAAGTGCATGAATTTTAGAAATAATTCACACAGATATCTGTGGTCCTTTTCCTGTGAAAAGTGTGGATGGTTATGATTCATTTATAATATTCATAGATGATTATTCTCATTATGGCTATATTTATCTAATTAATGAAAGATCAGAAGCATTGGATAAATTTAAGATATTTAAGGCTGAAGTAGAAAATCAGCATAATTTAAAGATTAAGATAGTAAGATCCGACCATGGGGAGGAGTACTACGGTCGACATACCCCATATGGCCAAGTTTCTGGACCTTTTGCAAAGTTCTTATAGGAAAATGGCATAGTTACCTAGTACTCTACACCGGGCGAGCCTCAGCAAAATGGAGTAGTTGAAAGAAGCAACCGTACCTTAATGGATATGGTGAGAAGTATGATAAGTTACTCCACTTTACCGATAAGTTTATGGACGGAGGCGTTAAAAACTGCCATTCATATTCTCAATCGAGTACCAAGCAAGTCAGTGCCCAAAACACCATATGAGTTATGGACAGGAAGCGAACCCTCACTTAACCACTTATGTGTGTGGAGCTGTCTAGCTGAGGCTAAAGTATTTAACCCAAACATTGGGAAGCTAGACTCCAAGATAGTCAGTTGTCATTTCATTGTCTATCAAGATAAGTCAAAAGGTTATCGTTTCTATTGTTCTGGCAGGCAAACAAAGTTTATAGAAACAAGACACGCTGTGTTCTTGGAGGATGATATGGTCAGGGGGAGCATGGTAGCATGATAAATTAACTATGAGGAGAAGCGGGTATACATGCCCGCTTCGATGGTTCAGGAGCCATTTTTCTCACTACCTATTGCTACTGCACCAATAGTATAAGGCACTATAGTGACACCACCGGTTATTAGTTCTCCCATGGCAATAATAAATAAACATGAGGAACCTGTCCTTTAGGATCCTATAGAACCCATTGTCACGCATGAGGAAGAGCAATAACAGCCCCATATTGAACAAGCGCCAACTAAAGAGGCCCCTAAAAGGTCTCAAAGAACTAGAAAATCAGCCATTCCTGATGACTTCGAAGTCTATGAATGTGAAGAATTTAAAATAGAGGGTGATCCCACCTCATTTGAAGAAGCCATGAGAAGCTCCCACTCATCAAAGTGGCTTGAATCCATGCAAGGTGAAATGAGATCAATGAGCACCAACGGTGTTTGGGACTTAGAAAGAATTTCTAAATGAGCCAAGACAGTAGGTTGTAAATGGGTCTACAAAACTAAAGATGACTCCAAAGGGAATGTGGAAAGATATAAAGCACGACTTATGGCGAAAGGCTTTACGCAAAGAGAAGGAGTAGATTATAATGAGACATTTTCTCCAGTCTCATGAAAGGATTCTTTTAGAATTATAATGGCGTTAGTGGCGCATTACGATTTAGAATTACATGAGATGGATGTAAAGATGGCTTTCCTTAACGAGGATTTAGATGAGAATGTCTACATGGCACAACCAAAAGGTTTTCTCATAAAAGGAAAAGAACATATGGGATGATGCCTTAATAAATCCATTTATGGATTAAAACAAGCCTCTAGATAGTGGTATTTAAAGTTTGATGGAACGGTAAAGAAGTTTGGGTTTAAAGAGAATGTAGAGGACAATTGCATTTATACAAAGTTCAAGAATGGGAAATTCATTTTCCTAATCCTATATGTGGATGACATCTTATTCGCTAGTAGTGATGTTAATCTACTACTACAGACGAAGAAGTTCTTGTCCTCAAATTTTGACATGAAAGATCTCGGTGAAGCTTCGTTCATTTTAGGAAAAGAGATTCACCAAGATAGAAGAAAAGGGGTTTCAGGATTATCACAAAAAGGCATACTTAGAAAAGGTTCTAAAGAAATATAGTATGCATGCGTGTAAGCCTTCGCCTGCTCCTATAGTAAAGGGCGATAGTTTTGGGGAATTCCAATGTCCCAAGAACCAATATGAGATCGATCGAATGAAAGTAGTTCCATATGCTTCAGCTATGGGAAGCTTACAGTATGCTCAAGTGTGTACATGCCCTGACTTAGTGTTTGTTACCAGGATACTTGGCAGATATCAGATTAATCCAGGAATAGAACATTGGAGAATGGTAAAGAAAGTTTTACGTTATTTGCAAGGCACAAAAGGTCTCATGCTAACGTACAAAAGATCTTATTCCATACATTTAGAGGGGTATTTGGATTCAGATTTTGTAGGAGATGTAGATGATAGAAGATCCACATTAGGCTATGTATTTACTCTCACAGGGGGAGCTATATCATGGAAAAGCTCCAAGCAAACCGTCATTGCATCGCCCATAATGTATGCCAAGTTTATAACATGTTATGAGGCCACGGGGCAGGTGAACTGGCTAAAGAAATTTATGCCCGGGTTGAAAGTGGTTGATGACATTCATAAGCCACTCAAGTTGTACTGCGACAATGAACCAGTAGTATGTTATGCTCACAACAATAAGTCAAGTGGTGCTGCCAAACACATTGACATAAAGTTTTATGTTGTGAAAGACAAAGTCCGGGATCATTCTATTAGTCTCGAGCATATAAGTATAAAGAAAATGCTAGTGGATCCGCTTACAAAAGGCTTACCACCCAATGTGTTTAGAGAACACTTAGCCGGCATGGGTTTATAGGAAAGCTTATTATTCCTAGACAATAAGGGCCTAGATGAGAATCTATTTCAATACAGAGAGGTGTGTTGTAGCTGTTAATCCAATGGTACTGACTATTGTGACAAGGCACGCTCTATGTGCTAATCTATGATGGAATAGGAAAAAGAGATAAGTATTTTAAGTTTAACACAAAAGGTGAGATCAAGGGGAGAATGTTAGGTTGATCTCTCCACCAAGATTGGCCCAACGGCCAACTTGGGCCTTGATCCTGTGCCCTGATCGGGGGCACCCAACCCTACATGGTTGGTGGGCCCTCGTTGCACTATGCTATATAAAGAGGTGGGGGCCGGCGGATCACAGTACAAGGTTGACTGCAGCCATAGTACCCCATCGACACAACCCTAATCCGATCTAAGGGAGCGCAACAGCGGTGAGAAGCACCGCCACCGACCTCCTTGACTCGCGGCCGCCTGGACACCATTGTGACTGGACTGCGTTGCCCCTCTCCATCGACCCCAACTTGACAGCGCCTTCTTCACCGACGCCATGGCCAGCTCCTCCGCCAAGCCCACTAATGGTCGGTAACACATCCCCTCTCTCATCCTCTCTCTTCTCTCTAGTTCATGTTCTAGGATGGATATATGTGTTCTATATCAAATAGAAAGGTTTCACCCGCTAGATCTACTCCTAGATGATCCTACAGTTATAACACATCAATCTATGGCAGAGTTTTTGTGTCACAAAACATAAAACAATTTATTAATTTTTAAACGAGACAAAACAATGTTGTACAGAGAGCACTAGAATTCGCTGGTGGTATTATCCCTAGCATAGTAACAGAGCTTAGGATTAGGGAGGACCTGATAGTCTCATCATCAACGGTCACTGGAATTCTTCGGTAGTGTCAAATTGAAGGCACTGGAGCTTAGGCTCGGTTCAACTAACGGGCAATACTTTCTGTAGAAGGTTTCATCAACCACCGGATTTCTTGGGTGATGCATGAAAACAAGCACAAGAGAGTAGGTTGATGTCTAGAGGCTATGAAGAAGGGTTTTTGAGCCACTGGAATTCTTCAGTGATCACTCGAGAAGATACAACAGGGAAAGGAGCTCCAATGGTCGGCAATGGCTAGTTCACATGGCAGGCATCAGATTTGTTCGGTGACCTCACCAGACCTTCTGGTGAGTGCTGTTTGTGAGCAGTTCAAAGCCAATGACTATATTGAGGAGTGGATGCTATAAATACCCTCTTAGACAGCCATTTCAAGTGTGTTAGAGTGTCTAAAGTTGTAGAAGAGTTGCAACTCATATCCAAGTGCTCTAGCAACCAAAAATTCTTAAGAAAAATATTTGGTGATTAGTGTAGTGCTTTGAGAAGTTTTTAGGCTAGTTAGACCACCACTTTGGCGCTTTGCTCTAGGCTTAGGCTTAGTGTTTAGTAAATTTTGCATACCTCTTGCCATCCCAGTGCTTGTGCGCATTATTATTATACACTAGGGTCTTGTAATCTTACAAGAACACACCAACCATGTTTATATTATGGCTGACTAGCATGTACCAAAGGGAACGCAACCCACAATGTTTGAGCCAGAAGTTCAATAGTGAAGAAGGTAGGGAGTGGTCCGAAAGAAGCCATCTTGAAGCCCCACTTGCACATGGGGAAGGCCCGAGGGCTATCTATGGAGTTACCCCACTTGGAGCTTGGCCCAAGCGAGGGGCTCCAACTAAGACTAGGGGGAGTGTGAGCTTCTCAATACCTCTAGAAAAATCGACCGTTAACAGGAGTTTGCATTCTCTATCTCACTTATATTTCCCACTTAATTATTTTCCTAGGTTGTGTGCTTATATTTCATAGTTTAGCTTGATAGGTTAGTTGATTGGAACCTATGTTGCATAACTATTTTATAGTAGAGATAGCAACACTTAGCAAAATCGTAATGCACATCTAAATAGATATCATTTTCATATGTTTTGATAAAATAGGCAATGGAGGCCAGTTTAGTTTTAATAAGTCTAATTCAACCACACCCCCTCTTAGGTGCCAAGGTCCGTTCACAATGAATGCTTTGGTGGGAAATTATCTTTGCCGTTTATTCTATGTTTCAACTTGAATCTTGATCAAACTTTAACCAGATGGCATAATAGGACCTATTATAACATGTCAAACACATGTTTTGCACACATGTTAGTCCTATATGTTCATGTTGTCATCTAAATCGCCAAAACTAAAACATATGAAAATAGGCACATGATCCTTACACTTATATAGATCCAAGTTAGAGAGACCGTGCCCCGTGGGGTCGGATGGGGTTTTGACATTTTAGGATTTATTGTGTTATTTGTATCATCCTATAGTGTCCATCGATAGATTGTGCTCTCTTTTCCTTTTCCTTGGAGCCGCAAGCAATCATCTCAATTAAGTGTTGTAGATTCGCAGAAGAAGAGATGTTGTTTCTCATAAATAAGTCATGTACTCGGATTTTGTCTAGTTCCCTTTTCATGGGCGTGGGGGAATAAATTCCCCCACTAGCCAACAAAGTCGTTAGGCTCGAGTCAGACCTGCACTAGAAATTCTAGTGAGGGGGACATAAGTTTTGGCGTCTCTAAGAATAGTAGCCCAAACCCTAGAACACCAGTTAGCTCAGAATTTTTGGTGACTAGTACCAGAATTTCTGGTTAAGCAGCTTCAAATCTACCAAAGCGACTGAAAGTCCATTTGGGCTCCTATCGGGTTTTGGTGCATTAATGATGATAGAATTAAGGATCTAATGAATTTGTGAGTCATAGACAGATTATAAGTGTACATGGGAACATGAGAACACAAGGAGACTCGTGCAATTCAAATCATGGTGATAGTTTGTTCATGAAGGCTTAATTTATGTTTCTATTTTAAATCTGATATAGGGCCATACTATCAAGGGGACACAAATGGCAAGCTTAAGGGGAATCATGTGCTCTCTTAATAACTTCAAAAACAACAAAGCCGCAAGCCAAACTAGAGCCAGAAAAGCCTAACTCTCATTCTTCTTGGCTTTTGCTAAAGTTTTGCATTTGAGCACGGAAGTTTCACGTCTAAGAGCGGAAGTTCCGCGGTTGAGTGTGCAACTTCTGCACTTAATCTATATCGTTTGAAAATAGGAGAGAGGTATTTATACTCTCTCCCCTTGTTTTCTAGTGGTTGCATATTCATTTTCCTTCACCTACTCATGGACAGACCCTACTAGCTCCATTGAAGGCTCTCCCAACCTCTCGCGCTCTTGGTTCTAAGTGACATCCTTCAAAGATTGGAGTGAGGAGTGGATTAGAGAGCTAATGAGCAAAGAGATTCAGATCTATAAGGACTTGGTACTCCCTCTAGCTTGTGGTTTGAGTTCGTTAGTTTTGGAGCTTGGGCTCCTAGATGGCTAAAGGTTGTTCAGGAGCTCCCAATCGATTGTGGTTCAGCACTAGGAAGTTTGTATTGCCCTTGTGAAGCTAGTGAAAACGCTCAAGATCGATCTTTGTGGTTCGCTTGAGAAGAGGTGGGAGTTGGAAGAAACTCCAAGCCTTTGTGGCTCCCTCAACAATGAGGACATAGGCAAGCCTTGGTGGCTCTGCTAAACCTTGGGGTAAATCTTGTGTATTTCCTCTTGTTGTTGTGTTTTGAACTCATCTCTTGTTTGAATTGCAAAATTAGGGTTTCCACAAGATCTACTTGTCTAGTACATTCTAGCTGTAGGGACAAGGTGCAAATGGAAGCTCATACTACCAGAAGGCTAGGTATTTAACTCAATCTAAATATCAACTCTGTTTAATTCAGTTATAGGCATTTTCAGCCAGCACGCGTAGAACTTCCATGGATTTGTCCGGAACTTCTGAACTCATAGAAATCCATGGAACCTCTATGTTCTGCTAATATGTTGCATCAAGTTTTAAGTTTTTATAGGTCTATTGAACCCCTCTAGGACTTGCCTAATCCTTTCAGCGACCCTGTCTAGAAATTGGACTCAGAATAGATCAGTAATTCCATAAATAGAATTTTTGGGCCCACTAATAGGAATTCCTAGTTAAACGACACTTGTGCAACCAGAACACCCCAACTAGAAGTTACTAGACCTAAGCCCTAATAATTCCGTGGACCAAAAATTATAGGAATATGTAGAAACAACACTAATCAACTAGGCTTAGCATTTCAACTCTAAGGTGTTTTAGGATATGTTAGTGATCTTTTGAGCACCTCGATACATGCAAGTAATGAGACTTTGACCCCCTCTTAATAGTATGGCATCCTATCCTCAAATTGAAGTTTAAATGAATTTGAAATAAAAAAGCAAACTTCCTTCAAGTTAAGCAACTCACCATAGCTTTCTTTGAAGTAAATGTTGATGGGTCCCATGTTTCCATTTGCACTTTTCACATAAGTATATAACTGAAATTCTCCATGAAATTAATTAGCTCATTATATGCAATGTCATTAGTTCACCAAAACTCACTAATAGGATTGATGCACTTATAGCATATAGGTAGATCCTTGTGGAATCCGACGTGTTGACTGTTGACCAATCAATTGTGGTTTGACCAGTCCCATAGGGTAGTCTCATAAATGGGACCGGATAGTCTAAGGGAGAACTTCAAATGCTGATTTCTCCATCTAAGATGCAGGGTTTGTATAGCGATGGTGATTATTCCTCGAGGGAGTACTAGTTGGAGCTTAAAGATCCCTTCTTGGCTTAGATCTAAGCTCTTGATTCATGTGAGTTGATTGGGTTTATCAGAGCTTCGTGTGGGAACTTCTTGTCCACTTCAGAGGGATTCATTACTATTAGGACTAGAGTTGAGATATATTGGAATGGAAGATGATCATCTTATTGATTGAACTTTGCTCAACATGAGTCAAGAGATAAACATCATGTTGATAAGTCTCAGTATGGCATGAAAAAGGTAGAGAGGAAGTGATCTCATGACATGGAAGAGTTGGGGTTTGATGTTGGGAGAGGTTTCTAGGGATTAACTAGATTCACTCTGGGGGATAGTGGGTGATTGTTAGGGGTAGGGGTTTCCATGGGAGTGCTTGCAAAGTTTAAATTTGGAATGACCGTCAGGTCATGACACAATGTAGGACATAGATAGGGACATCAAGTTAACATAACCCTTAAGTTCTAGACTTAATTAATGGTTCTTGATTGTAAGGGCAGACTATATGACCACAGGGTTCGAACTATCTTGCTGACTTGATGGACTGTCTGCCTAGACAAGTTAGGACTTCTATATTTCTAGAGTGTTCTCACAGACTACTGAATAGATGTGCTGGATTGTTCATCTAGATGTGTCACCAAAGGGTGCTTCTTTGAACTAGAAAGTCATATGGACTGCCCATCAATGTTGTCGGATTGAAATGGTCCTAGCTAGAGTTTATGTGACTAAGTGAAATCCCCATGGACTATTTGTCTATGCCATAGTGATATACTGGATTTCATTTGGCTAAGTGTCGTGATCGACCGACTATCCGATGAGACATGCTAGCTATCCATGGGAACCACTTAGAGGTAGGTTGCTTCTATTGGCAAGGTTTGCTCTTGTGGACTATCTGGTGGAGAGGCAGTTTGCCTGTTAGTGCACATTGGGTACTCCAAAATCCAAATCCAGTGGCACAAATTGAGGATTGAGTTGGGGCTTTGTGTTGAGCTTATGCTAGGTTGTTCCTAGGGTTTAGGGTTGTCCATCTAGCAAGGTGCATTGTGTATTCTATGCCTAGGTGAAGCCATCCATGGTGGTTTTTAGGTGAAAAAAGCTAGCTACAATGGTCTCTAGTGTTCATGAATGATTTGATGTGAGATTCATCTACCTTAGGCCAAGATATGGTTGTGAAAATCAATCTTGATGAATGACTTGGCTCATTGTTCTTGTTGTTTCTCCTTCCTTGCTCCACCACCAATGCAAGGGGATGAGAGTAGGAATGGTGATAGCCCATGTGATGGACGTGCTTGAGGTGTCCTTGGCTTGTTCCCCTTGCTGATCTCCATCTGCGTCTTACTCCTCCTTTATTAGCGTTCTAAGTGTTCTTGAGTGATGAACTAGAGAGACAGAGAGTGAGGAGAGTGGGAGAGGGAGAGTGAAGAGTAGGCTCCCTAGTGGCTAGTTCTGGTGTGGGCATGCTACTGGTGCCACCTTGCTTATTGGGATAGATGTAGATAAATAACCCCCTAGAAACATATAGGAGGTTTTCTCCTCATACGGTTCGAGAACTAATCAAATTTCTATCTATAACGTAAATAGATAGGAATGGAATTATGACTTGCATTAATTTCCTTAAAGAAAAGAATCAAATTTCATTTATACTTATGACTGAAGTTGGCTAATTTTGACTGAGAAACTTCAAAAGACAAACCATTCAAAAAAATTTTGAGTCATCTCTAAACTCTTTTCTTTAACTCATCTTGAACAAATTGACCTTTATTCCTGATCTAATTCTATTATGGAGACAGTTGAAAATGGTGTTTACTCGTTTCGTTTAGCATGTGGGGCCAAGGGACAAACAACTGGACAACTCAACTCTAATAGTTGCGTGTTCTGGTGGACTGTCGGGGGTACTGATAGATTGTTCACTAGGACACAACTATGACATACACTACTATGTTTAGCTCCATTTATGTCAAACCATCTGAGGCTACTACCGAACTGTCTACCACTGCACAATATTGGTTGACTTTCATGGGTTCATTTATGCGGTAGTAATTGGGTTGTTGGATGTGGGTCGATGTGTGTGCCTCTGGTGGCTTAAGCACTCAAAACCCAAGGTGTTTATCCTAATTTAGGTGTCTATGTCCTATGTCAAACTATGATGTTCTTCATGTTAGGAATCCTCAATCGAGTTCTTACAATGGAGAAATTAAAGAGAGAGACATAGGAGGACGCGCTATGCTACTCTAGGGTTTGATCTGCTAGGATCCGATCGATCCATCTAGGGTGCTTCTCAGCTATTCTTGGGTTCAATCCCTTCTACTGGAGCGCATGCCCTACCTCATATATTGGAGGGCGATGGGAGTATGAGTTGTGTGGTTTCTAGGGTTCTTTCCCTAGGCTTCGGTCTTCCACCTCCTAGCGCCCCTGAGTCCTCCTTGTCTTGTACCTTGGGTTGACAATGTCCAACTGCCTCCTGATAGTTGCTGCTGCTACGTAGCTAGCGCTAACCATCAGGTGTTGTCTGCCGCCGACATGCCTTCCCTAGGTGCACCTTCTTATGGCTTCTTTGACACACTAGACTTCTACCCCACATAGAGGGAAACTGCCATGTGGGTTAGGAGTCCTCCACTACATAGTCGCATGGGGATCCTTATCGTGTCGTGTCATGGTGGTGGAGAGGAATGGGCACTTGGCAAGGCCTGGAGCTCTGCTATTCTATGTGCTTATTAGGCTCTAGGCACCTCATAGATTCTAGGACATATTCCTAGTGTTGGTCAGTCGGAGCCTTCCTTGAGCCAAAGCTAGGGAACCATGGCGGTGCTCGTCGGCGGAGGCGTCCTTAGGTCGGGAATTACCTGAGCCTAGCAAAGCCCTAGAATCACCGAGCGAGAGTCTGAGGTGGGGACTTGGTGCCTTGGCTTCATTTCCTAGCCACCAAGGCCTTATCCAAAGTGGGCCTTTAGAGGCCCACCAAGCCATCCACTCATGGCCCAGAGTGTACGCGCAACTGTGTACACGACGGGTGTAGCCCCTAAGCCCCTGGCTGATTTGGGAAATCAGTCAGGGGGTTAATGGGAATGTCATGGTACTAATTCGAGGTTTTTAATCTGCCCCTATGTTTGACTCTCTTCACCGACTTAATAGCTTTTGACTTGGAATTTTCTCAATTAAGTTTTTATGAATGCAATGACCAAGATGAGCATGCTTATCAAGATCACTTGACGAGATGAGATCTAAGCTACCACACATGTAGGCCAGAGCATCACTACAAGAGGCCGCTATGGGTGAGCATGCTTTCGCACTATCATTGATGACTACCGCAAGATGGGTCATCCATGCTTGCAGTAGAAGGAGCTGTTGGAGTGTTGCCGTCTTCTCTAGCTACGGCATCAGCTTCCATCTCCATGGTCGCCTGATCTTAGGGTCTGGGGAGAGAGAAAATTCTATTGATTTGCTAGATGGGGTTCAGGCGCTACTAAAAGATGGTTGAATGGCTAGGGGCAATTTCATCCATGCGACAAAACCTGTAACACCTCGGGTGTTAGCCTTGCATAACTTGACTTGCATAACATGAGCATGATCATCACGCATTCATAAACAAGCATTTACAATTGAAACATTTGATTGAAACATTTGCAACATTTACTTGTTATCGCATGTTTCATTATCATATGCAACCTTTCTCGTTATTTCATGTCTCCATGTGTATCTGCAAATGATCATGAATGAAAACATGTACTTGGTAGAAGTGAGTCACAAAAACATGTAACCACACTTGGGTTAGCAATTAGAACATTGTCATGAAAGTCACTTTTCTAAATCAAGCCTTTAAGGCATGTTTTATGTGATTGCACTAACTAGCTCTATGAGTGACTACTACATAAAATGATTGAATGACCTTGCAAATTACTTAAACACGCTTAGGATATCACTATGAACAACTTTGGTATTTAGGGCTAGGGCTAATTTGGTCATTTAGTCATGGTTTGAGTATGTATCATAATTTCAAAGTGACATGTTTGACTAAAGTTGAACTAGGTGCTAGAGACCTTGCATGGAGGAGTTCACTAAAGCAATGTTGTAGTGTTTGACATAAGGAACAATTTTGATTTTTGGGTCTTTGACTGATTCAGCTCCTAACATGTGTGAATTTGGATTTCAAAAATCAGAGAAATCAACCATTTCAACACTTAGCAAATTTTGCTAAGTCATGAACCCTGACAGCCTGACAGGCCAACCTTGAGCATGATTTTTCTCTGTTTCTGTTGTGAATTAGAACAAGTGCCTTGAACAAGTATTGTAGCTAGTACATAGGTCTACAAATTCGGTTTAGGATGTTTGCACAACGGAGCCACGGATTTTCGGTAAAATCGTTTGCGAAACTCGTCGTCAGGCTCGGCATGTCGCGACTGAACGAACTGAATCAAGCCATCAGTGGCCAACCGGCTCAGAGCTTGTGTGCCACGTGGCGCGGAGCGTGGCCGCGCATCGCCGGCGCTCTGCCCTGCACGGCCAAGGCAAGTCGAAGCGCGCCTTCATCACGCCAGCACCCACCCGCAACGCCCAGCGCCCTCAGTTCGTTTTCCTCGCTCCTCCTTCGTCGTCTCGCAGCGCCAGCAGCAGCCGCCGAGCTCCCGCAGCTCCGCCGTCGCCATAACCGTGCACAAGCTCGCGCCTAGCCATTCCATCACCACCGTAGCACTCCATCGCCACCCCAGCAACCCCCTGCCTCCTTCCGTACCCACTGACAGCCTTCGGTAAGCGCCAGCGTCGTGCGCAACCTCGCCGGAGCTTCCCCGCCGTGCCCGTCACCGTGGCTGGGGCGTGTCCCTCCACCATAGACCGCGTAGCCGTGCGCATTAGGTTCGCCTGAGCCTAGGGATACTCGTCCGCGCCCTTTTTCACTTCGCCGTGGCCTCCACCAGCGTACCGCCATGGTCCAGCCCCGCCGCTCTGCCATTGCCACCGCCGTCATCTCTAGAATCGGCAATAGGTCCAGCCAAGTGGCTCAGTAGATTCGCTAGGTCAAGTAGATCACATAGTGAAGATGTCACCGCCGGTGAACTCGCCGTCGTTGAGTTCTAGCCGCGTCAGTCGAGCAGCGCCGCCGTGCTCTGCTGTGTCTCGCTGACCAGTGGGTCCCGCTTGTCAGCGACACAAGAAGAGAAAGCTAGTTCAATTTTTACAGATTTAAATCCTGATTTCATGTGTTTTGTTATTTTTGTATCTTCAGTTTGGTAGCTCCTAAATTTGTGAAATAAATTTTGTAGTGTTCCTTAGGAAGTGTAGTATTTAGGAAAAATATGTTTTTAACATTTACAGTAGGAAGTTTTGGAGATTTAAATAGGGATTTGAATTGTGCTTTTGAATGCATTCAAAATTGTTTATTTTATATCTAGAGTTCCTTTGCTCCAAAAATTATGAAATTTTTGTGGTAAGCTAGTATTAGCATATACGAGCTCTGGTAAAAATTGGAGGACCAGTGCATTGGTAGATTTAAAGTTATAGATTTTTCCTTTATGGATAGTCAATCCTTGCATGAATTTTCATAAATTAATTATGAGTCCAAAATTCATGAAATTTGTTGGAGGTAATCCTAGTACCATATGGATGTTAAGAAAAATAGGAAATCTGTTGCTTGACACTTTTCAATAGGATTTTCCATTTATGCTATTTCAAGCCTTGCTTCCTTGTCATTTTTGTATAGGATGTTCTACTTGGTAAAATGACATGAAATTTTTATAGTAGTCCTTTGATAGCATTAGTAAGGCACTGTAAATTTTTGAGAATTTAATAAGTATATCTGATATATGTTTATTATTTCACCTAGATATCTAAATAAAATAATAAAGGTAATTAAATAAATAGTTTGGGCTTCACCATTATATTATCTTAAATGTATTTGGTATGCTTAAACTGTTGGTAGATCCTATGTTGTCAAATTTTGAATGATTACATGAAGTAGAAGTATTATTACTTTATATTGCATATGAAATAGTTTCCGGACTGATTCTAGAGTGTGATGAGTTGCATATTGAAAATGATGTGTACTGTAAAAATAGTTAATAACAAAGTTGTAGAGAATTTGATAAGCTTTCCAGAAAGTCCAGGATCACTATTTTTGGATTAGTAGACCTCCAGTTATGAGTGAAACAAGTAGCTACTGTTTGTGGCATGGTCGATGCATTGTAGGAGTAATTAAGTAATAATCGAGAAGAGATATGCACCTACTCAATAAATATGATGCACTTGTTAACATTTATGCATTCGTAATACTTATGCCATACTCATGCATCTAGGATCGGAGGAAGAGATCACGTTGCTGGAATTCGAAGAAGCAGAGGAAGGGAATCAGCAGGAGGATCCGCAAGCCGTAGCTCCCGAAGGCGTGGAGCAGAACCCTGAAGAGCTTCCGGAGTGTCCTAACCACCGCCCTACTTCCTTTCTGCGAGGCAAGCCCTGGAGCATTATAAGTCTCCCAGTAATTTACAAATGTTTACTTACGTATTTATGATTGATGCATTAGGTTATAAGAGTTGAATGAAACCACTTGATGCATGTACATTCCTTGTCCAAATATTACACCTTTAACCGGTATAGGTCCAGGATCGAATAAATGCTTAGCCATGCTTAGACCGGTAGAAGTCGGGTGATATCCTGTCACCTGCGAGATATAGGTGGATACCGGAGCATGGTTGGCTATATCTGCCATCGTGGAACAGAACCATGAGGTAAAAGTAAATCGAGACCGGACGGGAGGTCGATAGAGAAGCAACAAGACATGGAGGTCTTGGGTGTGGATCTATCCCCGTCTATGTCGATCAAGGACCGTACCGTTGTTGGAACTTCTGACAAGATTGAACGCATGCCTCTCACTTAGCTAGCTAGATAACTCGTTCCGACCGCGAAGCCGAGTAATTCAACTCAGGCCGGGAATCGTTCTGTTGTGCGCTCCTTCCGGGGAACGATCAGACTGAGCCCAAGGGCAGGCTTGGCCTGAGCATCCTGGCATCTGGTGTTCTAGATTGTGCGGCGCAGTACGGACCCGCGAAATGTGTACCGGAGTTGTACCAAAGGTGACCTAAGGCTATCATGGCTGGTAGACCTGGGTTTGTGTTAGGAATAAATTTCCAGCTAGTTGAAATCGATTCGAATCGCCATCTCTCCCGGATAGTGAGAAACTTGGCTAGCTCCAACATCGTAGTAACTGTGTATGAAATATGATGGTTCAGATGAAAATGGAATTACAATACCTGCTATGGTTACTATTGTATGCTTCTAAATGATATACCATATGTTTGGCACAGGATAGTTGCTAATCTAGAAATGGATAGTTATAGTTAACTTGATGAAGAAATTGTAACTGTACCATGACTCAATTGCTTTTACGCAAAATGTTGTCAAGTTACGTCCACTTATACAGCCTTGCATAATCCTTGGAGTCATTTTATTTCTGGTTCATGACGGGTAAGTCTAGCTGAGTACCTTGTCGTACTCAGGGTTTATTTTCCCATTGTTGTAGATGGCACTGTGTATCATGGGTATTGCAAGAGTTGCTTCTATCCTGCCGTGGATGAGGAGTAAGCCTTGGGCAGGCTTCTTTAATAATTCCTATCCTTGCTTTTGTGGACCGTGATCTGGCTTGGCACTGTATCAAACTATGTTGGAAACTTTATCTTCGAACTTATTTGCTTCCGCTTTATTTATCAAACTCAGTTTGTAATAACTTTTATTCGTACTCTGATGATGAAATGTATCTGTGAGCTTTATGTAATACGTGGCAAGTATGTTGAATCCTGTACGATCTTGGTTGTTGTAAATCGTTTATCGAGACCCGTCGTGGTACTCGACGGACTACCGGGTTTATATGGGTTCAAGTATAACAGTGCGACCGCTTGCGGATTGCCATTGTACTTGTATTCTTATAAATTGGTCGGTTCTGCGATAGCTGGTATCAGAGCAAGATTCAACGTTAATTGTCACAAGTGTATTTAAAATAAAAGTTTTTGTTTTTCCAAAAACCCTTCTCTAGCAACTAATAGTTATATAATAGGTAATTGAAATCTAAAGTGTGCCAATGATCACTTTCCTTATGCCCAAATTAAGGACTATTAGGTGGCTATTTAAGTACTAACATGGGGGGTTTTTACTTCGTCGTCCATACGGCGTGCTATTATATGGATGCCATTCACTTGAGTGGTAATATATGAATCAAATGCCTCTACGCCAAGGTAAGATGAGTGTATGACCGCAAGATGTGAGCGTGCGGTCAGAAAGAGTTAGCTTTGGTACGGCTATGTGTGCATGCTTGCATGTGTATATGGTACGTATTTAATTGTGGGCTTAAATTTTTGTCGGGTAGATTGATACGGAAGTATATGTATGGGTATACATATATGAAAGTATTTACAATTATATTCTGCATATTTCATTATGGGTTTAGGGCTAAAATGAAATTTTATGCAGGTACACTAACAACGAAACGTGTAGCTCGATTAGTTACGCTATTTATGAGAGAACGTATGTATGCCACCGTGTCTACCGTTAGAAACAAATTTTTCATAAGTTTGTGAGGACGTACGGCACGAGCATGCATCATGTTAAATTACCATTCACATAATTACATTGTTCCTCCCCTTATAAAATTCTTACTCGGTTATGTAACTCTTATCCATTATGGCATTGTCTCACCAAGGGGTACATGTTAATGGTGCAGATGGCACGCACCAAGCAGACTGCTCGCAAGTCCACCGGAGGCAGAGCTCCTAGCCGTCAGCTTGCTCCACATACCCGACAACGTCACACGTTCCTTGGAGAGTTTGGGATGCCGACACTCTTGTGGAGAGTGCTCAGCTATGTAGGCTATCCTGATGGAATGGAACCCCGCTACTTCTGGGCGAATGAGCAGTTGGGAGAAGGTCTCTTAGTTACTGTGGAGGCCGTTGTTTGTCCCCGAGGTGACGATTCTGAGTGGACAGAAAGTCCAGAAATGAGTGAAACAAGTAGCTACTGTTTGTGGCATGGTCGATGCATTGTAGGAGTAATTAAGTAATAATCGAGAAGAGATATGCACCTACTCAATAAATATGATGCACTTGTTAACATTTATGCATTCGTAATACTTATGCCATACTCATGCATCTAGGATCGGAGGAAGAGATCACGTTGCTGGAATTCGAAGAAGCAGAGGAAGGGAATCAGCAGGAGGATCCGCAAGCCGTAGCTCCCGAAGGCGTGGAGCAGAACCCTGAAGAGCTTCTGGAGTGTCCTAACCACCGCCCTACTTCCTTTCTGCGAGGCAAGCCCTGGAGCATTATAAGTCTCCCAGTAATTTACAAATGTTTACTTACGTATTTATGATTGATGCATTAGGTTATAAGAGTTGAATGAAACCACTTGATGCATGTACATTCCTTGTCCAAATATTACACCTTTAACCGGTATAGGTCCAGGATCGAATAAATGCTTAGCCATGCTTAGACCGGTAGAAGTCGGGTGATATCTTGTCACCTGCGAGATATAGGTGGATACCGGAGCATGGTTGGCTATATCTGCCATCATGGAACAGAACCATGAGGTAAAAGTAAATCGAGACCGGACGGGAGGTCGATAGAGAAGCAACAAGACATGGAGGTCTTGGGTGTGGATCTATCCCCGTCTATGTCGATCAAGGACCGTACCGTTGTTGGAACTTCTGACAAGATTGAACGCATGCCTCTCACTTAGCTAGCTAGATAACTCGTTCCGACCGCGAAGCCGAGTAATTCAACTCAGGCCGGGAATCGTTCTGTTGTGCGCTCCTTCCGGGGAACGATCAGACTGAGCCCAAGGGCAGGCTTGGCCTGAGCATCCTGGCATCTGGTGTTCTAGATTGTGCGGTGCAGTACGGACCCGCGAAATGTGTACCGGAGTTGTACCAAAGGTGACCTAAGGCTATCATGGCTGGTAGACCTGGGTTTGTGTTAGGAATAAATTTCCAGCTAGTTGAAATCGATTCGAATCGCCATCTCTCCCGGATAGTGAGAAACTTGGCTAGCTCCAACATCGTAGTAACTGTGTATGAAATATGATGGTTCAGATGAAAATGGAATTACAATACCTGCTATGGTTACTATTGTATGCTTCTAAATGATATACCATATGTTTGGCACAGGATAGTTGCTAATCTAGAAATGGATAGTTATAGTTAACTTGATGAAGAAATTGTAACTGTACCATGACTCAATTGCTTTTACGCAAAATGTTGTCAAGTTACGTCCACTTATACAGCCTTGCATAATCCTTGGAGTCATTTTATTTCTGGTTCATGACGGGTAAGTCTAGCTGAGTACCTTGTCGTACTCAGGGTTTATTTTCCCATTGTTGTAGATGGCACTGTGTATCATGGGTATTGCAAGAGTTGCTTCTATCCTGCCGTGGATGAGGAGTAAGCCTTGGGCAGGCTTCTTTAATAATTCCTATCCTTGCTTTTGTGGACCGTGATCTGGCTTGGCACTGTATCAAACTATGTTGGAAACTTTATCTTCGAACTTATTTGCTTCCGCTTTATTTATCAAACTCAGTTTGTAATAACTTTTATTCGTACTCTGATGATGAAATGTATCTATGAGCTTTATGTAATACGTGGCAAGTATGTTGAATCCTGTACGATCTTGGTTGTTGTAAATCGTTTATCGAGACCCGTCGTGGTACTCGACGGACTACCGGGTTTATATGGGTTCAAGTATAACAGTGCGACCGCTTGCGGATTGCCATTGTACTTGTATTCTTATAAATTGGTCGGTTCTGCGATAGCTGGTATCAGAGCAAGATTCAACGTTAATTGTCACAAGTGTATTTAAAATAAAAGTTTTTGTTTTTCCAAAAACCCTTCTCTAGCAACTAATAGTTATATAATAGGTAATTGAAATCTAAAGTGTGCCAATGATCACTTTCCTTATGCCCAAATTAAGGACTATTAGGTGGCTATTTAAGTACTAACATGGGGGTTTTTACTTCGTCGTCCATACGGCGTGCTATTATATGGATGCCATTCACTTGAGTGGTAATGTATGAATCAAATGCCTCTACGCCAAGGTAAGATGAGTGTATGACCGCAAGATGTGAGCGTGCGGTCAGAAAGAGTTAGCTTTGGTACGGCTATGTGTGCATGCTTGCATGTGTATATGGTACGTATTTAATTGTGGGCTTAAATTTTTATCGGGTAGATTGATACGGAAGTATATGTATGGGTATACATATATGAAAGTATTTACAATTACATTATGCATATTTCATTATGGGTTTAGGGCTAAAATGAAATTTTATGCAGGTACACTAACAACGAAACGTGTAGCTCGATTAGTTACGCTATTTATGAGAGAACGTATGTATGCCACCGTGTCTACCGTTAGAAACAAATTTTTCATAAGTTTGTGAGGACGTACGGCACGAGCATGCATCATGTTAAATTACCATTCACATAATTACATTGTTCCTCCCCTTATAAAATTCTTACTCGGTTATGTAACTCTTATCCATTATGGCATTGTCTCACCAAGGGGTACATGTTAATGGTGCAGATGGCACGCACCAAGCAGACTGCTCGCAAGTCCACCGGAGGCAGAGCTCCTAGCCGTCAGCTTGCTCCACATACCCGACAACGTCACACGTTCCTTGGAGAGTTTGGGATGCCGACACTCTTGTGGAGAGTGCTCAGCTATGTAGGTTATCCTGATGGAATGGAACCCCGCTACTTCTGGGCGAATGAGCAGTTGGGAGAAGGTCTCTTAGTTACTGTGGAGGCCGTTGTTTGTCCCCGAGGTGACGATTCTGAGTGGACAGGCTGGTGTTATGAGTCAACTGACAGGACTACTGAAGAAGCTGCTGCCAGGGCAGCCTTTGGGATCCTAAGAGATATCATGGATCGTTTTCCTCAGGAGCTGGCAGCCGCTTTGGTTGGAGTTTTTCCGAGGGGCAACCCCTCCACTGACTCATGGCAGTAGGCAAGAGGAAGATCTTTGGAGATTAGTGCAACAGAAGGGCAGAACAGTGATAACCCTTCCATGAGCACCATGTTTGCAATGATGAGAGTGTTAGATGGAGTTGAAGGTAGCCTCAGACGTGTGTCTAGTGCTCTTGGTCATGCCCATGAGGATCGACGTCAGCTTCAGAGGGAGCACGACGCTGAGATTGAGAGGCTCACTGAAGAGATGACTCGGTTAACTCACCAGCGAAATGCAGCTTGGTCCAGGGAAGATGTCCTGAGAGCTCGACAGTTTGAGCTGGGACAGCAGCTGGCCAATGCGGAAGAATACAACGATAATCTGCATGAAGAGGTTCATCTACTGAACAATCAGCTCCACCCTTATGTCCCACCTGGAGCCATAGAAATGGATCTAGAAGGGTACGAGGAAGGAGAAGAAGAAGTGGAGCCTGAAGAAGAAGTAGAACCTGAGGAAGGAGATGATCCTGCGTCGGACCTCGATAGTGATCATGATGAGGATTAGATCGCTTAGCACTTAGTGGAAGGACTAATGTATCACCTTTATTCATGTAATGGACCTATAGTTCGAAGTTGGCATTAGTAACCAGACTATCATGTAATGTTGATTAAGTGCACGTTTGGTTGAACATCAATGCAATTCCAGTCCTTTGTCGGTAATTACGATTTAAATTTGCCTGCGTTATGAGCGCGATAAGTGGTCAAATTGGTGATGTCATGTTGCGAGAATGAATTGTTATGCCTCTGTTTTTATTGTGCTTTTGAGAATTTTCTCTAGTAATTTCAGTTTGGCATGAGTACCTAATTCATCTGCAATCTCTTGACATCCACCAATAATCGCTTGTTGTTGCAACTTCGCAGATGACGCGCACCCGTGCTGGAGCTGGTGGCAGCTAGGATGGCAACCATGATGACTTGCCACCCCCACCGCCGCCGTCTGCTCAGGAATTCTTTACCCAGTTCCTAGGTAGCCAGAGGACAATGGAAGAAGCTTTGCGCCTTATCACGCAAAACACTGCTCGTGGCCACCCACATCAACCAGGGGCCGAGCCAAATCAGCACAGTACATTCAAGGAGTTTCTAGACACGAAGCCTTCGATCTTCAAGGTGGCTGAGGAACCACTGTAGGCCGATGAGTGGCTGAATACCATTGAGCAGAAATTCTGTCTGTTGAGGGTCATGGAGCATCTGAAAGCAGAGTATGCTTCTCCTCAATTGCAAGGACCAGCAGGGATCTGGTGGACACACTTCCTGTCGTCTCTACCTGCTAATGCGCGAGTGACCTAGGAACAGTTTAAGCTGGCTTTTAGAGGACACCATATTGCCCCGGGCTTGATGCACATGAAAGCAGCCGAATTTATGAGGCTCACTCAAGGAACAAAGTCACTCACAGAATATATGCACGCATTCAACAACTTGTCAAGATATGCTCCAAGTTTCATGGATACTGAAGAGAAAAAAATAGAGAGTTTCAAGCGAGGTTTGGGTACCAAACTGATGAAGACTATGGCAAATTCTCGATGTGCCACGTACAATGAGTTTATTAGTGATGCCTTGACCCAAGAAAACCACAACAACATGCATGCAGTTGCTAAAGGTCGCAAGAGGGCATATGAGGCCGGTGCATCCGGATCTTTCCAGTCAAAAGCACCTATCACAGCTAGGCCACAATTCCGTCCACCTGCACCCAAGTTTAGGCCTCCACCACCGAAAGCTCAGAATAATAGGCCACAGAAACCATTCCGTAAGGCGTTCACTATTGCCTTACCAAAAGGAAATGGCAATCAGGACAGCTCCACCGGATTCAGAAGTAATCAACCATGTTTCAACTGCAACCAACTGGGTCATTGGTCCAAGGAATGCCCCCACCCCAAGAGGAATAGCAACCAGAATCAGAACAATCAGAGACAAGCGAATGCCAGGGCGCGTCAGGGACAAGTGCATTATACCGCTGTGGAGGAAGTGCCCGCCGGAGAAGTTGTCACGGCTGGTATGTTTCTCGTCAACAAGCATCCCGCTGTTGTTTTATTTGATTCGGGAGCTTCTCATTCATTTATGAGTCAAGCATTTGCATCTAGACATGATCAAGAAATAATTGAAGTAAGCAAAGGGGGTTTTAACATAAGTTCAGTAGGGGGAACTGTTGCTACCAAAAAGATAGTCAAAAATGTACTCATCTCGATACAAGGGAGGGAGTACACAACAGATTTGATAATATTGCCGGGGTTGTTGATAAGTGTAATCTTAGGCATGATTTGGATGAAGTATCATGGTGCTCTTATTGACACTAGCACTCGCACTATTATGTTGAGAGAACCCACGGGAGGGAATGCTTTTCTAGTCCCACTCTCCCGCGATTTTGAACCCCAACATTTAGCCTGTGCTATCCAAACCACCACAATATGTGATATCCCCATGGTTTGTGAGTTTCTGGATGTATTTCCAGAGGAATTACCAGGTCTACCACCGGATAGGGACGTGGAATTTAAGATCGAATTAGTGCCAGGTACCGCACCCATATCCAGAAGGCCCTATAGAATGCCACCCAATGAGTTAGCGGAACTTAAAGTTCAATTGTAAGATCTATTGGACAAGGGTCTTATCCAACCTAGCTCATCTCCGTGGGGATGTCCAGCCTTGTTTGTGAAAAAGAAGGATAAGTCACTGAGAATGTGTGTAGATTACAGACCACTCAATGCGGTGACCATCAAGAACAAATATCTGTTGCCCCGCATAGACATCTTGTTCGATCAGCTAGCGAAGGCAAAGGTATTCTCCAAAATTGACTTGAGATCAGGTTACCATCAGATAAAGATCAGACCGGAGGATATACCTAAAACTGCTTTCTCTACTAGGTACGGCTTATACGAGTATATGGTTATGTCTTTCGGACTAACAAATGCTCCAGCCTATTTCATGTACCTGATGAACTCGGTATTCATGCCCGAACTTGGTAAGTTCGTGGTCGTGTTTATCGACGACATATTGATTTATTCAGAAAATGAGTCAGATCATGAGGAGCATCTGAGGATTGTCCTATCCAGACTGAGGGAGCATAAGCTATATGCCAAGTTTAGCAAATGTGAATTTTGGATGAGCAAAGTACCTTTCTTAGGTCACATTTTATCAAGAGATGGAATCTCAGTAGACCCATCCAAAGTACAAGAGGTCATGGATTGGAAAGCCCCAACTTCGGTTCATGAAGTTCAGAGTTTTCTAGGGTTAGCAGGATACTATCACCGGTTTATTCCAGACTTCTCAAAGATAGCTAAGCCTATGACCAGACTACTTCAGAAAGATGAGAAGTACAAATGGACACAAGAATGTGAAGCAGCTTTTCACACCCTCAGAACTTTGTTGACTACAGCACCTGTGTTAGCACAACCAGACATTGAAAAGCCGTTTGATGTATTTTGTGATGCATCAGGAATAGGTTTGGGATGTGTACTTATGCAAAAAGGGAGAGTAATTGCATATGCCTCTCGGCAATTGAGAAAACATGAAGTCAACTACCCTACACATGATTTGGAACTTGCAGCCGTTGTTCATGCATTAAAGATATGGAGACATTACTTGTTGGGCAATGTATGTCATATCTATACTGACCACAAAAGTCTCAAGTATATCTTTACCCAGCCAGAACTGAACATGAGACAACGAAGATGGTTAGAATTGATTAAGGACTACAATCTAGAAGTGCATTACCATCCGGGTAAAGCTAATGTAGTAGCCGATGCACTTAGTCAGAAGTCCCATTGCAACACTGTGGAAGCATTGTTGGAAGATGGATTCAACTTGTTACATCCTGCTGTACTACACAATATCACAATCAGTTGTTCACTTGAGGGCAAAATCATAGAACTACAGCAGACAGATGTAGGAATAAGTCACATCAAGAGAAAAATGCAAGAGCAAGAAACCAAACATTTTAGATTGGACAAAAGAGGTGTATTATGGTTTGAGGACCGACTAGTGGTACCAAAAGACCGTGAGCTAAGGAATCAAATTTTAGAAGAAGCTCACTCATCCAAATTGTCTATCCATCCGGGTAGTAGTAAAATGTATCAAGATTTAAGAACCCGTTTTTGGTGGACTAAGATGAAGAAAGAGATCGCAGCCTATGTTGCTAGGTGTGATAACTATAGTAGAGTAAAAGTTGTCCATATGAAAACTGCTGGATTACTTCAGCCATTGCCTATTCCAGGATGGAAATGGGAGGAAATCAGCATGGATTTTATCACAGGCCTTCCAACGATGCCACAAGGTCATGATTCAATATGGGTTATTGTTGATTGTCTCACCAAGTCAGCACATTTTGTACCAGTTCACACAACATATCACGTGGGGAAATACTCTGAGTTATATGTTTCCCAGATCGTGAGACTGCATGGAGTACCCAGGACCATAATCTCAGATCGAGGACCACAGTTCATAGCTCGTTTCTGGGAGCACTTACACTAGGCTTTGGGAACCAAGCTAATCAAAAGTTCAGCTTACCATCCGCAAACTTCAGGACAGACAGAGCGAGTGAACCAAATCCTAGAAGATTTACTTAGAGCTTGTGTTATATCTTCAAAAGGTTCATGGGAGAAATGGTTACCTTTAGCTGAATTCTCCTACAACAACAGTTATCAAGCGAGTATCAAAATGGCTCCATTCGAAGCCTTGTATGGCAGAAAGTGCAGAACTCCATTGAATTGGATTGAGCCCGGTGAAAGGAGATACTTTGGTATTGATTTTGTCAATGAAGCCAAAGAGCAAGTACGTATCATCCAACAACACATGAAGGCAGCTCAATCAAGACAAAAGAGTTATGCTGACAGAAGAAGAAGACCACTAACTTTTGAAGTGGGTGACTATGTATACTTGAGAGTATCACCCATGAAAGGTGTGAAAAGATTTGGGATGAAAAAGAAGCTTTCACCAAGATATGTAGGGCCATACAAAATTTTGGAACGAAAAGGGAAGGTTGCGTATAAGTTACAACTTCCACCAGAGATGAGTGCAATCTTTGATGTGTTCCATGTTTCTCAGTTAAAGAAATGTCTTCGAGTACCTGAAGAAGCTATTGCACCCACCAACGTGCAGCTTCAATCGGATTTGACCTATGAAGAAAAGCCAATTCGAGTAGTAGAAGAGATGGAGAGAGTGACAAGGAGTAAGATTATTAAGTTTTATAAGGTGGTGTGGAACAATCATAGTGAACAAGATGCTACGTGGGAAAGAGAAGATTATCTACGAGAAGTTTATCCCACCTTTTTCCAAGAATGGTAGGTCTTGCAAATCTCGAGACAAGATTTTTTATAAGGGGGAGGGGCTATAACACCTCAGGTGTTAGCCTTGCATAACTTGACTTGCATAACATGAGCATGATCATCACGCATTCATAAACAAGCATTTACAATTGAAACATTTGATTGAAACATTTGCAACATTTACTTGTTATCGCATGTTTCATTATCATATGCAACCTTTCTCGTTATTTCATGTCTCCATGTGTATCTGCAAATGATCATGAATGAAAACATGTACTTGGTAGAAGTGAGTCACAAAAACATGTAACCACACTTGGGTTAGCAATTAGAACATTGTCATGAAAGTCACTTTTCTAAATCAAGCCTTTAAGGCATGTTTTATGTGATTGCACTAACTAGCTCTATGAGTGACTACTACATAAAATGATTGAATGACCTTGCAAATTGCTTAAACATGCTTAGGATATCACTATGAACAACTTTGGTATTTAGGGCTAGGGCTAATTTGGTCATTTAGTCATGGTTTGAGTATGTATCAGAATTTCAAAGTGACATGTTTGACTAAAGTTGAACTAGGTGCTAGACACCTTGCATGGAGGAGTTCACTAAAGCAATGTTGTAGTGTTTGACATAAGAACAACTTTGATTTTTTGGTCTTTGACTGATTCAGCTCCTAACATGTGTGAATTTGGATTTCAAAAATCAGAGAAATCAACCATTTCAACACTTAGCAAATTTTGCTAAGTCATGAACCCTGACAGCCTGACAGGCCAACCTTGAGCATGATTTTTCTCTATTTCTGTTGCGAATTAGAACAAGTGCCTTGAACAAGTATTGTAGCTGGTACATAGGTCTACAAATTCGGTTTAGGATGTTTGCACAACGGAGCCACGGATTTTCGGTAAAATCGTTTGCGAAACTCGTCGTCAGGCTCGGCATGTCGCGACTGAACGAACTGAATCAAGCCATCGGTGGCCGACCGGCTCAGAGCTTGTGCGCCGTGTGGCACGGAGCGTGGCCGCGTGTCACCGGCGCTCTGCCCAGCGTGGCCAATGTAGGCCGAAGCGCGCCTTCATCATGCCAGCACCCGCCCGCAACGCCCAGCGCCCTCAGTTCGTTTTCCCCGCTCCTCCTTCGTCGTCTCGCAGCGCTAGCAGCAGCCGCCGAGCTCCCGCAGCTCCGCCGTCGCCATAACCGTGCACAAGCTCGCGCCTAGCCACTCCATCACCACCGTAGCACTCCATCGCCACCCCAGAAACCCCCTGCCTCCATCCGTGCCCGCTGACAGCCTTCGGTAAGCGCCAGCGTCGTGCACAAGCTCGCCGGAGCTTCCCCGCCGCGCCCGTCACCGTGGCTGGGGCGTGTCCCTCCACCATAGACCGCGTAGCCGTGCGCATTAGGTTCGCCTGAGCCCAGGGATACTTGTCCGCGCCCTTTTTCGCTTCGCCGTGGCCTCCACCAGCGTACCGCCGTGGTCCAGCCCCACCGCTCTGTCATTGCCGCCGCCGTCATCTCTAGAATCGGCAATAGGTCCGGCCAAGTGGCTCAGTAGATTCGCTAGGTCAAGTAGATCACATAGTGAATATGTCACCGCCGGTGAACTCGCCGCCATTGAGTTCTAGCCGCGTCAGTCGAGCAGCGCCGCCGTGCTCTGCTGTGTCTCGCTGACCAGTGGGTCCTGCTTGTCAGCGACACAAGAAGAGAAAGCTAGTTCAATTTTTACAGATTTAAATCCTGATTTCATGTGTTTTGTTATTTTTGTATCTTCAGTTTGGTAGCTCCTAAATTTGTGAAATAAATTTTGTAGTGTTCCTTAGGAAGTGTAGTATTTAGGAAAAATATGTTTTTAACATTTACAGTAGGAAGTTTTGGAGATTTAAATAGGGATTTGAATTGTGCTTTTGAATGCATTCAAATTTGTTTATTTTATATCTAGAGTTCCTTTGCTCCAAAAATTATGAAATTTTTGTGGTAAGCTAGTCTTAGCATATATGAGCTCTGGTAAAAATTTGACGACCAGTGCATGGGTAGGTTTATAGTTATAGATTTTTCTTTTATGGATAGTCAATCCTTGCATGAATTTTCATAAATTAATTATGAGTCCAAAATTCATGAAATTTGTTGGAGGTAATCCTAGTACCATATGGATGTTAAGAAAAATAGGAAATCTATTGCTTGACACTTTCAATAGGATTTTCCATTTATGCTATTTCAAGCCTTGCTTCCTTGTCATTTTTGTATAGGATGTTCTACTTGGTAAAATGACATGAAATTTTTATAGTAGTCCTTTGATAGCATTAGTAAGGCACTGTAAATTTTTGAGAATTTAATAAGTATATCTGATATATGTTTATTATTTCACCTAGATATCTAAATAAAATAATAAAGGTAATTAAATAAATAGTTTGGGCTTCACCATTATATTATCTTAAATGTATTTGGTATGCTTAAACTGTTGGTAGATCCTATGTTGTCAAATTTTGAATGATTACATGAAGTAGAAGTATTATTACTTTATATTGCATATGAAATAGTTTCCGGACTGATTCTAGAGTGTGATGAGTTGCATGTTGAAAATGATGTGTACTGTAAAAATAGTTAATAACAAAGTTGTAGAGAATTTGATAAGCTTTCCAGAAAGTCTAGGATCACTGTTTTTGGATTAGTAGAACTCCAGTTATGAGTGAAACAAGTAGCTACTGTTTGTGGCATGGTCGATGCATTGTAGGAGTAATTAAGTAATAATCGAGAAGAGATATGCACCTACTCAATAAATATGATGCACTTGTTAACATTTATGCATTCATAATACTTATGCCATACTCATGCATCTAGGATTGGAGGAAGAGATCACATTGCTGGAATTCGAAGAAGCAGAGGAAGGGAACCAGCAGGAGGATCCGCAAGCCGTAGCTCCCAAAGGCGTGGAGCAGAACCCTGAAGAGCTTCCGGAGTGTCCTAACCACCGCCCTACTTCCTTTCTGCGAGACAAGCCCCGGAGCATTATAAGTCTCCCAGTAATTTACAAATATTTACTTACGTATTTATGATTGATGCATTAGGTTATAAGAGTTGAATGAAACCACTTGATGCATGTACATTCCTTGTCCAAATATTACACCTTTAACCGGTATAGGTCCATGATCGAATAAATGCTTAGCCATGCTTAGACCGGTAGAAGTCGGGTGATATCCTATCACCTGCGAGATATAGGTGGATACCGGAGCACGGTTGGCTATATCTGCCATCGTGGAATAGAACCATGAGGTAAAAGTAAATCGAGACCAGACAGGAGGTCGATAGAGAAGCAACAAGACATGGAGGTCTTGGGTGTGGATCTATCCCCGTCTATGTCGATCAAGGACCGTACCGTTGTTGGATCTTCTGACAAGATTGAACGCATGCCTCTCACTTAGCTGGCCGGATAACTCGTTCCGACCGTGAAGCCGAGTAATTCAACTCAGGCCGGGAATCGTTCTGTTGTGCGCTCCTTCCGGGGAACGATCAGACTGAGCCCAAGGGCAGGCTTGGCCTAAGCATCCTAGCATCTGGTGTTCCAGATTGTGCGGCGCAGTATGGACCCGCAAAATGTGTACCGGAGTTGTACCAAAGGTGACCTAAGGCTATCATGGCTGGTAGACCTGGGTTTGTGTTAGGAATAAATTCCCAGCTGGTTGAAATCGATTCAAATCGCCGTCTCTCCCGGATAGTGAGAAACTTGGCTAGCTCCAACATCGTAGTTACTGTGTATGAAATATGATGGTTCGGATGAAAATGGAATTACAATACCTGCTATGGTTACTATTGTATGCTTCTAAATGATATACCACATGTTTGGCACAGGATAGTTGCTAATCTAGAAATGGATAGTTATAGTTAACTTGATGAAGAAATTGTAACTATACCATGACTCAATTGCTTTTACACAAAATGTTGTCAAGTTACGTCCACTTATACAGCCTTGCATAATCCTTGGAGTCATTTTATTTCTGGTTCATGACGGGTAAGTCTAGCTGAGTACCTTCTCGTACTCAGGGTTTATTTTCCCATTGTTGCAGATGGCACTGTGTATCATGGGTATTGCAAGAGTTGCTTCTATCCCGCCGTGGATGAAGAGTAAGCCTTGGGCAGGCTTCTTTAATAATTCCTATCCTTGCTTTTGTGGACCGTGATCTGGCTTGGCACTGTATCAAACTATGTTGGAAACTTTATCTTTGAACTTATTTGCTTCCACTTTATTTATCAAACTCGGTTTGTAATAACTTTTATTCGTACTCTGATGATGAAAAGTATCTGTGAGCTTTATGTAATACGTGGCAAGTATGTTGAATCTTGTACGATCTTGGTTGTTGTAAATCATTTATCGAGACCCGTCGTGGTACTCGACGGACTACCGGGTTTATATGGGTTCAAGTATAACAGTGCGACCGCTTACGGATTGCCATTGTACTTGTATTCTTATAAATTGGTCGGTTCTGCGACAAAACCTGACTTGGTCCATTATGTCAACTGATAGAAATAGGCTCAACATGTACAGCGGTGCCAATGTAGGGACAAAAGTTGAGCTCATTGTCCACTAGGAAAATTCTAGCTTGTAAGGGCTAGGAAAGAAAGACTATGTACTCCCTCCGATCCAATTTATCTCGTAATAAAAATTGCATGGTCTTCTAAATTATACTTTAACCATTTAATTAATTAACTGCTGACTTATGCAAAATGCATTATAAACTGTACCAAAGGGATAGTTATCAAATATGAAAAATTCTCACTCCTTACTATGGTGTCAACCTTTATATTAGAACCTATAGTCCTAGTCTCACACGTTTTGGCTACATTCTGAATTTCTGATCCACATGATCCCCAGCCTCGGTGATATCTGATGGTTCCACCCTTTGCCACTCTTATGCTCCTATCTTTTCCAACTAAAAAGAATTGTGTGTTATCGTCCTCACTCCGCTAATGACCCCACCCCACACTAATCCCCCTCAGCGCATGACCTCCACAAAACTGCATGGCTCCACTCCATGCCTGGCCTTCGCAAAAACGCAATTGCCGCCACCCTTCCAAGGTCCCACCCCTCCCCAGCAACTCCCGTCCTCCCCTTTGACGAGGGATACAGAGGTGAAGAAGGAAGAACCCGTTAGTGCATGAACTATGGTGAAGCTACATCAGCTATAACAATTGTTGTCGATATTGGTCATCTCTTCAAGAAGTTTTATAGAGGATTTGATACAAATATTCTAACTTGGCTACCCTAGGATGAAGATGAGAACAATGAGTTGGTCTTCACATTCAAATTCTGATTTAAATTAGGTTGCTCAGACAAAACGACAGCTACAATCTTCAATTCCTTTATCAAACCTTGCATCCTCCTAGCCAAATTTGTCATGGCCGTGGCAAAATGTCTATAGGTTCCTTCCTTCTAGGCAACCTCCCAACCTATGAGTTTTACAACCCTTCTTTTGTAGCTCATCAGTTTGGTCTTGGTCAACTACCTCCTCAATTGTTCTTCAAGAATATACTGAAGCCAACATAAGGTCTCAGTGAAATAATGGAAGCCTTTAGAGTCTTTCAACTAGGATCAGATCTTCCTTCCTTTTGCTTGCATGACTAGACAAGAGTCAACTTCTCTTCTAACCTTTTAACTCCTGGTGGCAAGAATGGCACTCCCATCTCTTCTGTGGGTCAGTCCATCCTAGATGCATAGATCTAGATGGAGATTTTGCTTCTAACAGTGAGGTAACTTACCATTCCCTTTTTTAGAAAAATTATTTGATAAATTCCCCTGCCAACTGTTCTAACAGACCTTTTTAGGACACCGAATTCGATCCCCTAAGCTTGGATAGGAAGGGGCATCTTATAGAGTATCATCCACCATGTCCAGCCTCAAGAATGGGATCAACTGCAGCCACACTAAAGAAACTGATGAAAACTCAAGCTGCCTCTACCATTGTAACGTATCAATCCTCAAAATGCAAGGCAACCCAAGGGACAACCGAGAAAACTGTTACTAGGAAAAGACTTCACAAAATGAGACCATCAACTACCTAGGTAAAACAATTCCTCCTCTTCTCAAAATGATATTCAACTTCTAATTTTGTTCCTTTCTTTCATAGTTATCAACCATAGCATCCCAATCTGCTCTTGGTACTGAACTGCTGTCCCAGGCATTTAAATCAGCACTAACCAAACCTTCATTGGCCGATCCTCAAAAGGAGCCAATTTCGGTTGAAACAACCGATGCTTCCAAGACAGTAGATGATGTGAGTCCCTCCATTTCACCTCCTGATGCTGCCAAGGTATTTTTCTCAAAATTCTTGATTTTTATTTAGTTTTCACCCTTCTCTGATCAGATACTCCCTGAGGAAACATTCAAGCAAGGGCAGGAGTTTGGTAGTCTACCCATTGAAGGTGATCCTATTGATGTTGTCACCCAGACTATCGAATCTCTAGTCCAGCAAACAATTGATGGTAAGAAAGCCATATGCTTAGTTTATCTTTCTGCAACAAATATGAACTAAAAACCTTCCTTGATGTTTGCAGATACCAATGTTGAGAGTTTAGAGCTGATTCAACCAGATACCATTGGTGCATCATCAGCCGTTCCTTTTTCTTAGATAGAAGCCATCCTAGAAAAGGTACGTATTTACTTCACCATTCATCTTATTATCAACTGATTCAATCCTCCTAACAAGATTATTTTATATGTAGACACTTAATTTTCTAGCTCTGAGCTACTCTTTCAATCTTGAAGAGTATCTAGATGAAGATGAAATCAGCTCATCAGCCACCTCTTCTAAAGAAGCTTTATCAGAAGAGACCAAAAATCGGCTAAGGGACATATTGCCAATGCTTAGGAAGAATATAGCCAATTTGGTCCAAGATGCAGATTCAATGCAAAGAGTCCTCTCAGCCATTAAGGGTAATTCATCCCCAGTTCTCATCAAAGTCTTGTCACCTTTATCCATCATTGAAGATCAAGCCTCAAAGGTGAAAAAGGCTTAGAGGAACCTGTCTAATCATGAAGCTTTATTAGCCAAGAAGAACTCCAACAGGCAAGAGGCCAAAGAGCTAACACAGCTGATTGACAATTTGAAGAACTCCTCCCTCAGGATCGATCTAGAGCTGAAACAACTAGAAACCAAGTGTGTAGTACTTGAGAAGGAACTAGAGAATGTGAAAGCTGCCATTGATTGCCATAAGTCTAGTTTGGCTCAAATACCCAATGCCATTAAGCTAAAGAAACAGGGGCTGTTGACCAAGGTTAGAGAAGGCAAGGCCATCTGCAGTAGCCTTGAGAATATTCCTGGATCAGCCAAAGAAGACAAGCAACAAATCACAGAAGTCGATGCTATCCGGCTAGAAGCATTGAGAGCAATCTAGGATATTCTAAACTTGTAATCTACATACCAATATGTATTTTGTGTGGAACCAATGACAACCATGTTTTCTGTTAATCTATTGTCTTTCTTGTCTCGGCTAAAGAGCCGATTTGAAAATAGTCGATTCTAGACCTCTGTCCTTAATCCAATTAAGTTTGAAAATATGGCCTTCATTAAGAAAACTCCTCACTCTTCTGTCCTCAGTTATCAACGCCGCATTCTCTTTGGCATTAGAGAGGTGGCGCTTCACCTTCTATTAATTGCGGTTACCTTTTGCACGTCCCGAGATATTTACCACCTCGCTTCATGGCTACAAATACCAGCCGAGGGCTCCGGCCTCAAACACATCTATACTCGCAACTACTCCTATTCCTTTGCACTTGTCCGCCCTCACAAACTCTATAGCAGTTTTCTTCCCCCTTTTTGTAGATCCAATCGACCTTATGGCTGGCGAGGACAACAGGGGCAAGTGCGCGGCGGAGGAGGTTCCAAAGGAGAACCTACCGATGAGCCAGCACCTCCGTCGTATGAGGTGAGATCAATATCTTCTGCTCATGGCAATGGACTTCTCCAACTTGTTTATAGGTTCATCTTGAATGACAGCCTTCATCCAATTCCTCCTAGGGCCGACGAGCCCTCCAATGCTGCGTTAGATGCTGCCTCCACACTATATTCATCATCGGACTCCTTCGACTCATACAACGGCGACAACGCCCGACATTTCCTCTAGGAGTGGAGGGCAGCCTAAGACCAATATTCTAAGGTAACTTAGGAAAATGGCTAGCTTGAGATCCACCTCGGGGTCTCTCAAGCCACCCTTCATGCCGCCGAGGAAGAGGCCAGCGCTGCTTGGGCGTGGCTGGCCGAGTCTGATACCATGGTGGCGGGTAATATGGACTCCAAGAACACCTTTATTTTGATTTCCACTATCTTTATCTTGATAGCTCTTTTGTTTCTGTAATCACCAGCCCTGACGGTGCAGTTGGAGTCCCACCAACTGGTGGCGAACGTGGCTACGGTAGCCGTCAATACCTGGGCCCCCCTCATCAACGCTCGCCTCCATGATGTCCTGGCCTGTGTCCAGGAGATTGCCCTTCATGGCATTCGACATGGCACATCAGTGGCACTGGCTGTGGCGCAGGTCCAGACTGGGTACGAGCTCCATACCATGGAGACTGGTTTCCCGATGGGTGATGGCCCCGAGGAGCACAAGGAGTTGATCAAGGAGTTCATCGATGTAGCGGAGGCCATCACAGACATCACATCCACTCAGGATGTGATAAACAAAGTCTTTGATTAGTTTGTATTTAGGGCAAACTAATCAATGAATAAAATCTTTCGTTTTCCATGATTGTATCTTAGCATACTTCTACAATGCCTTTGTATACATCATGATTGTTTCTGTGTTTGTTTCTGCTCTATAGGTGATACATCTCGTATCGGCTTTTCCCCTTTTTGGGTTAATGTTGAGCTAAAGGCGATACCCTTCTGGTACCGACTATTAGAGCCAATGACTGAACAAATCAGTTGTCAAATATTGATCCAAATGCCAGGATAACATTCCTTCAAACATTTTCCATTGATCGCTTCTTGATAAGTTGCACCAGAACTCTTTGGACCAAAGATTAAACAATTGACCGATCTAGGCCGGGCATCTCATTAAGCAAAACAATCTTTAAATTTCCTCTAATAAATCTATCAGCTCTGTCTTGTACTTAGGATTTGACTTAGTGCTCACATACGTCGGCCTAGGCCTATCTCTAGGACCAGTGTCTATCTCCTTTAATTCACCGGCCGACGTGAAGCCATGCCCTAGCTTACCACCTATACCGTCTATTGATTATCCATTAAAACAAACTCTTAGAGCCGATTGCTTGGATCGGCTGTTGGCTTTCATTATTGACTTTAATGAAGCCTCCTTCCCATAGCTTGCTAGAAAACACTCGAAGTCTTCTAGCTCCCAATACATTGGATCAGCTATTGCGATACTTACAGAATCATCAGCATGAACCAGCTCGACATCGTCTCCATGCCACTGAATCAAGCATTGATGCATAGTTGATGGTACACAACAATTTGCATGAATCCAATCATGATCAAGGAGTAAATTGTATGAGCCTTTTCTATCAATGACGAAGAATACGGTGAGCAAAGTCTTACTTCCGATTGTCAATTCGACGTTCATTGCCCCTGGTCTTGGATGCATTACCCCCAAAATCCTTAAGCATCATGTCGGTCTAAATCAAATCTCCTAGTCCCTTGCCAAGTTTACAAAAAGTAGTATAAGGCATAAGATTGATAGAAGCACCTCCATCCACCAACATTTTGCTCATTGGCTTCCCATCAACAAGACCCTTTACATATAAAGCTTTTAAGTGCCGATGCTTGACTAGCTTATCGAATATAGCTTGATGTACAACTATCAACTTGGCAACTATCTCTTCATACTCTGATTTTTCAAAATCTAAACATACTTCTTGGTCCGCTGGAGCTCTAAATTCTGATGACAATAGAAAAGCCATTTGAATATTAGCCGATGGTTGAGCCCTATCGGCTGTTTGTTTAGCATGCCACACTTGAGGTCTACCAGATGCCTGAGTCTATTCTAGCTCTCTGTTTCTTAGGCATTGCACCCTTCTTTTCTAGCTTCTCATCAAACCTCCTAGACACCATTGCCCTTCCTACCAAATATATTCTTCTTCATTATCTTCTTCTTCATTATCTTCTTCTTCATAATCAGCCTAGTTCTGATCAACAACTCGCTTTCCAAGCTGATCATGAACACTTCTATTTTTTAAGCGCTGATCCATATTATTATGATGATACTCATCTCGAGCATGGATAGACCAGTAGTTGGCTTGAGATTACCTAAACTCCCAATATTACTCACTACACTCCGGGCAGTTATTTCTGGTAGGCAATTTCAAACCTTCATTGCAACAATGTCTGAAGAAAGGACAATTCTAATGTGATTCAGCTTTCTTTCTTTCATACCTCTCTTTCTCCTACTGACGCTGGTATTCTTTCTTTTCTAACCAACACTGATAACCCTTTTCCTTTTGTTGTTGCCATTTATTCAACAAAATTCAAGATGTGACACATGGCCTTATTGCCTTGTCCCTTGATGTCTCTCCCTGCTCGTATCGGCCCTTCTATTGGCCACAACACCTTCTAATCTCTCTATATTCATCAACTGATATTTGCATCTCGGAATCGAATGTTCTAGTTTCTTTTGCCCTAGCTGATGTTAGGACTTTAGTCTTCCCTTTGAGTAACCTAGCATCAACCATGTTCTGATCTCTTGGGAAAGGATTATCATCGACTTTCATCTTTCAAGGTGTATCGAATTTGAGCCTTCCTTGCTGAATAGCCCTTTGTATATGTTGTCAGAAAATTCTGCACTCATTAGTGGAATGAGAAGTAGCGTTATGAAACTTGCAGAACTTCTTATTCTCCAACTGATCAGGAGGCAACATGACATGATTGGCGGGCAACTTGATCTGTCCCTTCTCAAGCAAGATATCGAAGAGCTTATTTGATTTTGTGACGTCGAAATCATAACTCTCTTCAACTCCTTTTCCCCAAGGGTTTGGCACCATTACTGTCTTCTTGCCCCAATTCCATTCGGCCGCAGCAATCTCTTCTTCTTCGTCATCCTCATAGCCGTCATTAACTGAATATGGGTTATAAGCTTTGGCAATTACGACATTTTCTGGAATCAGGTATCTCTGCGTATATTCTGGAATTGGCTGTTGAGTGCTGCCACTCATTGAGCCAAATGACCTAAATTGTCAAACTCCTACCCATGCAACTTCTCTCTCCATGTTGGCAACATTCCTTGAATGGCCAAAGCAGCTAGTTGATCATCAGTTAGATTCAATGAAAAGCATAAATTTCTAGCCTCTCAAAATCTCTAAAGAAACTCGGTGCCCAATTCATTAGTTCTCTACCTTATGGTCGTCAAATCGGTAATTTTCTTTTCTCCTATCCCAGTATAAAAATATGTATGAAACTTCTTTTCTAGGTCAGCCTAATTGGCAATGGAAATGACTGGTAATGATGAAAACCAAGTGAAGGCTAGTCCTGACAGGGACAAGGAGAAGAAACAACTCGATGAGCCTCTTTAATGGATGCTTCGCCCAACTGTGTAACATACCGACTGACATGTTCTATTGTGCTTGTGCTATCTTGGCCGTGAACTTAGCAAACTCTAGGAGCCTATAATTTGTAGGAAGAGCGACCAAATCATACCACTCTGGATATGGACGTTTGTACAAAAAGGTCTACCCTTTTGGCTTCAAACTAAACTGATTCTTCATCATCTCGGTCACTTTGAGCAACAAATCATCAGCATTTGAATCTAGATTTCTTTGCAACTGCTAACCCATCTCTGGATTGAAATTTTAGGTACCATGATACCTTGGATTTGGAATCATATGAAGGGTATTGCAATCTATGCCATAATGATATCCTTGAGGAATCTTTATCTGTTGGGTCCTTTGCTGGTTTGCTGTGAAAGGATCAAGATGCCCAAGAGGGGGTGAATTGGGCTAATTCTAAATTTCTTTGCAATAATTGAGTCCTATGGTTAGCCCAATTAACCCCTTGTGCCTAGAAATGTATCTATTGATCTATTGCACAAAAGTTTAGCAACCTATGTTCCAATCCTACTCTAGCATGACAATTCTATGAATGTAAATGACAAGAATTGAATTGCTCAAAGTAAATGCTCAAAGTAAATAGAGAAGGAGGAATGCGGTGATGTTTTGCTGAGGTATCAGAGAGTCGCCACTCCCCACTAGTCCTCGTTGGAGCACCCACGCAAGGGTGTAGCTCCCCCTTGATCCACACAAGGATCAAGTGCTCTCTACGGGTTGATTCTTCGACACTCCATCGCAGTGAATTACCCACAACCGCTCACAACTTGAGTTGGGTCATCCACAAGCTCTACCGGATGATCACCAAACTCCCAATCACCACCAAGCCATCTAGGTGATGGCGATCACCAAGAGTAACAAGCATGAACTCTCACTTGACCACGACAAGCCTAATAAGAAGGGTGGATGCACACTTTGCTACTCTTGATCTCACTAATGAGGGCTCTCTTTGGGATTCTCAAATCTCAATCACCTCACTAGGACCTTGCTCTTCTTGGCACTCTCAAAGGTGTTTCTTAGCTGTTGGAATGAGCAAAAGTACCCCACACACGAATGGAGGAAGTATTTGTAACCATGGCTGAAAAACGAACCATTATGTGCTTCTATGGGGTGACCAGACGCTCCGGTCATGTTGACCGGATGCTCTGGTCAGTTCTCCCCAAACTCTAGTGTTTAAAATGTGACCGGACGTGTCCGGTCGTGATTTTCCCTCTCTGGAACCTTACTAGAGTCGACCGGACACTGGGACTCAGCGTCCGGTCACTTCACCTCTTAGTGTCCGGTCACTTCCAGATGACTTCACCTTGATCAAATGAACTGACCGGACTCTACGCCAGCGTTCGGTCACACCGAAGCCAGCATCCGGTCAGCATTTGACCCTCCATTCACTTCCAACTTTCGATCATACGTGAATGAGGTTTGCTCCAATGGATCTAAGGGCTTTTTAGGAGCTACCTAGTGCTAGGTTTAACAAGTGTGCACCACACCTAACCCACTAGACTCACCTAGGTCAAGCTACCCATCCATACCCCCTTAGTAGTACAACCAAAGGAAAAACAAAGTCCTAAACTACTCTAAGTGTCTCTTCAACTCTAATCGACACTTAGAACTAGCCCATCCTTAACCTTGCCGTCCATCCTTTGAAAACCGAAATGATTTCCATCGTAGGGGCATGACCACCATGATAGCCCAATCGATCTCCATTACTGTGACCTAACTTAATTGCCACTGCAAAACACACATTAGTCACAGTAATCACATATTGTCATTAATCACTAAAACCCAACTAGGGGCCTAGATGCTTTTAATATCCCCCTTTTTGGTGATTGATGACAATACCACCTCGAGTATGTGAAAGAGTTGAGGTTTTTGACATGCTTGGTTCATATAAGCTTTTGTCAATAAGAACAAAAGAATTAGGCAAGCTTATATGACCCAAGCCAACATGATGTACTCAAAAGATATGAAATAAGCATAAGTACAAGTAATAAAGCTCATTTGCATCAGAGTAAAATGCGGAAGCAAAGCAAATGAGCATAACACTAGTGATATGACATACAAAAGATTCAAAGTAGAGAGCACACAAGTCAAATATCATGATCACGTAGATATCACTATCACATAAATAGTTTGATGCATGAAAGTAAACACACGAATGCATAATAGTGTATCACACATAAAAACCAAATATAATAGAATAGTAAGCTCCCCCTAAGTTGCTCCTCTTAAATCTAACATACTCGATCCCTCTCCCCCTTTGGTGTCAAATACCAAAACCTAAGGGTCGAATGGTGGGGCTGTAGCGGACAAGTTGGGCACTGAGGTACGAGGAGCGAGCTGGAACTGTGTGCCATCATCATCTGACCCTAAGCTCTGAGCTGTCTGACCCTATGTAGCTAGAAGCGATGCTGAAGCAGTCTAGGTCAGATCAGGGACTGGAGCGGCCGTAGACTGTGTAGGTATCACTGAAGCAGGCGGCTCTAATGATGCAACAGAAGAAGGGAGCGTCTCTGTAGTCCCAGTAATAGGAGCAACTATAGAAGGACCTAGGACATGTAAATATGGCAGAGTAGGCTGCCCTGTCAACTCAATGAGAGTCGCTCCAAGGCTCCTAGAGACTGAGGTATCTGGCACTAGCAGCGAGGAAGTCTGAGCTGGTGTGAAACCCGTCTAAAGAGGTGTGAACTATGGGGCTCGCACTAGCGAGGCAAACCACTAGGACACCTGCTATGTAGGTGAAGAAAACTATGCTGGTGGCTGTCCCTGACTCTAAAGCCCACTAGGTTGTAAAGCTGGAGTCATAGAAGTGGTGGCAGGCTGACCTAGCTGGAGCAAAGACTATGGCGGTGTAGCCCCAATCGCTGTCACAACATGTTGCATAAATCCAAGTAGCTGTTGCTGCATGAGAAGCTGCTACTGATGCATGGCCTACTGCTGCTGCTATATAGCCTGCTGCTACTGCTGGATTGCCTGCTATTGTCGCTAGAACTCATCCTGCCTAGTCTAAAACTAAGCAAAAGTGGCAGCTGTCTCCTGAGCCTGGCGAGCCTGATCTTGCCTCATCCGCTCAAGTATGGCAAGTAGAGCGGGGTCTATCTATGGTGCAGGTGGAGCTGAACTAGAACTACTGGCCTCATGGTCATGTCGTCATGGAGGCATATGAGGAATAGGCTGGTAGTCATCATCTGAGCTGTCACTAGGGTCCCTCGCGACAATCCCCTCCTGCTGAGCATCAAGCTACTCCTCCTCTATAGCTGCTATGCTCCTAATGGTCTTATCCTACTGAGCTGTAGTCTTTGGCACCTCTAGACATTGGCTCGGCTGGTTGGGTGTCCTCACTGCACTATGTCGGATCATCTGAGTCATGTTGTATGTAGGGAACTCTGTAGTAGCACCACTATACTCTGCTAGCATCTCTGGTGGCCTCATAGTAACTGCCCTGTGGATTAGGAATGTAATCCAATGAGCATATGGCAGCTGTCTGTGACCCCTGAACCCCTCTGCAATAGTATCCTCCATCTCTGATAGAAGGAGATCCCAAATGTCAAACATTGTCTGCTGCATCAGAGTGTTCAGTAACCATAACTGTATGTGAGTCAAGCCCTCGCGATACCCCATCCTCGGAAGCAGTGTCCTCCTCATAATGGCATCAAGCACTCTAGCAGTGGGAGTGAGATCACTGGGTGTCCTGCTAGACCCCTTATCGAATGGCTCTGTGAAGCAATGGCAGACTAGATCTGTAGGGGGCACCATACCGCCATGAGGGCATTTGGGGGGCGTTGTCTGTCCATAGCAAACCTCATGTAGCCGGACGGGCTGCTCCTAAAGCCTGAGTATCTCTCTAACCCTGGTGCTCATCAGCCTGTAATCTCTGCCTCTAAATGCAAAGTGTATAAATCTATGCTACGAGTCAATCTAGAGTGTAGCATAGAACTGACGGACCCAAGATTGAACATATAAGCCTGTCCGTCCAAGTAAATCTATCAGTCCTGGTAGGTAAGCTAGGTAAGGGCGAATATGCTCTCCAGCTGCTGCTACAATGGTCTCAATGTTGCACATCCTCTGAGATCTATATACTGCCCCACTATTAAGATATGCATTATAAAAATCTTCCTGTAGAGGTGTGTAGAAACCCTCTAAAGCACGCTCATCCCACCTCAGTGGAAACCACTACTCAAAGTCCACCAATCTAAGCTGTTGCACCTGCTTGGCCATGGTGGCCCTCAAATCTAAGTGAGTCACTGGAGGCGGACCCTGTGGTCTAGGCGGTGGGCGAGAACCCCTCCGCTGTGTCTCTGACCTCAGTGTGACTAGTGCATGGGTACGACCAGAGTGGCAAAGCTGTGGCTGAGGTGCCTGCTCTATCTCCTCGGCCTACTCTCCCTCCTAAGTCTGCTTTGCTGGCTGTGGCTGCTGTTGTGACTCCCCCTGAGGCTGACTCTCATCAATAGCCACACACCGTCCTCCAACCATGAGGGTCCCAGCTGGACCACCATGACGGCGCTCAACCTACTCAAGTGCAGCCCTCGTAGATGGAGAAAGTTGATCTGCAATAACAACACCACTCCGAGCTCCTCCTCTCCCTACACGCTCTGCGGCCTCTACAACTATGGCTGCTCTTGCTGTATCTGCATTAGGGTACTTGCACTTCCTCGTTGCTAGCTTCTTTATTGCCTTGCCTTTTGCATCTATAGGCTGGCGAGGTAGGGGCCTCGGATCCTCATCACCGGGATCACCTCCGACATTCTTGACACGAGCCATCTAATGGATCTGAAAAGAATAACTATCGCTGACGAAGATCAACAACCAACTGTCACTTCTGAGGCTTGGCCTCGATCCGTACTCATGAGCTTGGCCCTGAGTTAACTGACAACTGCCAATGGGACCACAATGGCACCGACTCACTGCACGATATAATAGATAGGATATACAAATAAATACAATATATCTAGAGATACGAAACCCTAAGAAAGTAAGCAATGGATACAAAATTGGAAATGAGGGTTTGCTACCTGACGAATCGACGAACTGTAAAGCAGAGGAACGACACGCGGGGAACCATCGGGAATCCCAGGGTTAGGGTGCGCTGGTCAGCGTGGATCGGCCATGGAGATCCAAAGTGAGCACTGGAGATGCTTGAGAAGGCGATAGGGATTCTAGTGAGGCACTGGTGGCGGCGCTGGTGGTGCTGGCGGTGCTAGGGCATAAGCTCGGTGGCGTTTGGCGCAGTGGTAGTGCTAGATTAGAGCATGGTGGTGCAGGATTGCTACGGGTGGCAGCGGGTAGTGCTAGGGCATAGGTGCAGCAGCGACGCTGGAGTTGCACGGGCGGTAGCGCAGGCAGGGCTCTGTGACGGTAGGCATGGGCAGGCGCGGCGGCTAGGGCACAGCTCGGTGATGTGGGTGCGGCGGTTATAAAGGGTCCCCCAAGACATAATAGAAAAGGAAACAGGAAAGAGACTGGATCCCGTACGTTTTCTACTGACCAGACGCTCCGGTGGCAGCGACCGGACGCTGCCACCTAGCGTCCGGTCGAATCTAGAGAGGTCCAAAATCCCTAGAATCATGACCGAACGCATCCGGTGAACCCCAACCGGACACAGCCAGAGTCTAGTGCAAGCAGTCTCCTTCGTCTTCGATCGACCGGATGCTAGATCGCCATCTGACTGGATGCTGGGAAAGCACTGTTTCAGCGTCCAGTCACTCCTTCTTAGCAGCAGTTCACCTCTTGTGAACTGACCGGACGCTAGACATGAGAGTCCAGTGTAGCATCCAGTCACGTTTTTTCCAGCAAATCTTCAAAGTCCTTCGTGCTGCCTATACCCAATCAAGTCCCAACTTCAATAAGATCCAAATAAACACCAATTGGGACTGATGTGAGTGACCTCTCTCAAACCCTCAAATTTTTCAAAATATTTTGCCTTAGGCTATAATTCTTTTTAAGAAAATAGGCAATAAGAGGGCAATTGAAGATAAACAGCAAAGCAACATTTATGCATATGCAATGCAATACTTGAAAGTAAATCTAGTTGCTTGTCAAGTTTGATCCAAGGTTAAGTTTCTTCACACGCTTTTTGGCGGTTATCTTAACCATGTTAGACAAGCCCTATATGCATTACCATAAAAAGTAAACATGTTGTATATTACAATGCAATGCAAGGGACAACACAAGCTCATTTTTAGTGAAGTTACTAAAATCAAGAACATTGAGCTCATTACGCAATTGACAAAAAGTCGCCACATCTAGCTGTTTAGTGAAGATAACCACCAATTGATCCTCGGTCCTTACACCTTCTAATGAAATATCATTATTTGCAACATGATCTCTAAGAAAGTGATGGCGGATATCAATGTGCTTGGTGCGAGAGTGTTGAACCGGATTATTTGTAAGTTTTACCGTACTTTCATTGTCGCACAAAAGAGGTACTTTTTCTAGAACTACACCATAGTCTAGCAAAGTTTGTTTCATGTAAAGAATTTGTGCACAACAAGCACCCGCGGCAATGTATTCCTCTTCAGCGGTGGACAAGGCCACACTATTTTATTTCTTGGAGGACCAAGACACAAGTGATCTACCAAGCAAATGGCACCCTCCGGATGTGCTTTTTCTATCCACTTTGCAACTGGCATAATCCGAATTGGAATAGCCAACTAATTCAAATATAGCTCCTTTGGATACCAAAGGCTAATGCTTGGTGTGTGCTTAAGATACCTAAGGATTCTTTTAACGGCAATTAAATGAGTTTCCTTAGGATTAGCCTGAAATCTAGCACACATACACACACTAAACATGATGTCGGGCCTAGATGCGGTTAAATATAACAAGCTATCAATCATAGAGTGGTAGAGAGTTTGATCAACCGTGTTACCTCCCTCATCTAGGTCGAGATGTCCATTAGTTGGCATTGGTGTCTTGATTGGCTTACATTCATCCATCTTGAATCTCTTGAGAAGATCATTTGTATATTTCTCTTAAGAGATGAAAATACCTTCTCTCATTTGCTTGACTTGAAAACCAAGAAAGAATGTAAGCTCTCCAATCATTGACATCTCGAACCCCTTCAACATCAATTCACCAAACTCTTTGCAAGAATCTTCATTTGATGATCCAAAGATGATATCATCAACATACACTTGACAAATGAAGATATGCCCATCAAGCTTCTTGGTGAATAGTGTGGTGTCAACCTTCCCAATGGTGAAGCCCTTCTCAATGATGAAGTCCCAAAGACGCTCATACCAAGCTCTTGGGGCTTGCTTAAGCCCATATAACGCCTTGGACAACCTATAAACATGATTAGGACATCTAGGGTCTTCAAACCCGGGAGGTTGATCAACATAGACTAGTTCATTAATAAAGCCATTTAAAAATGCATTTTTCACATCCATTTGATATAGTTTCATGTCATGATGTGATGCATATGCAAGGAGGATACGAATGGCTTCTAGTCTTGCAACCGGTGCAAAGGTCTCTCCAAAATCTAAACCTTCAACTTGAGAGAACCCCTTTGCAACTAGTCTTGCCTTGTTCCTCACAACAACACCTTGATCATCTTACTTGTTGTGAAACACCCACTTTGTTCCAATGACTCTTGCACCTTTTGGTCTCTCTTTAAGAGTCCAAACTTGATTGCGAGTGAAGTTATTCGACTCTTCATGCATGGCATTTATCCAATCCGAATATCAAAGAGCTTCTTCTACCTTAGTAGGCTCAAAACAAGAGACAAAAGAGTGATGTGCAATAAATGAAGCAAGTTTTTGTGAGCGAGTCATTACACCCTTTGATGGACTCCCTATGATGAGATCTTGTGGATGATCTTGTAGTAGAGGTGTGTTTCTTATATTGACCACTTGAGGAGGAGGTTGTGGAGCATCAACATCTTGTGCTTGTATCACCATTTGATCATGGGAGACATGAGTGTCTTCATTTTCTACTCTCCCATCTTTATCACCATCTTGTGGCACATTTGATGAAGAAGGTGGATCAATTACTTGTACATCATCTTCATCATCTTTAGGCTTGATGTCTCCAACCGAAATGTTCTTCATAGCCTCCATCAATGGTTCATCACCTGCATCATCAAGATTCTCATGTGCTCCTTGGGAGCCATTAGATTCATCAAATTCCACATCATATGTTTCTTCAATCAAGCCAGTGGCATGATTAAATACTCTATATGTTTTGGACTTTGATGAGTAACCAACAAGAAAACCAATATCACAAGGTCTTTGAAACTTCCCTAGGTGTTGCCGCTTCTTGTAGATGTAGTATTTGCAACCAAACACCCTAAAGAAGGAGACGTTCGGCTTCTTCCCATTGAGCAACTCATAAGGTGTCTTGCCAAGGAACTTTTGAAGGAATAGGTGGTTGGATGCATAGCATGCGGTGTTGATAGCTTCCGCCTATAGAGCTTCGGGGGTGTTGTACTCATCTAGCATTGTTCTTGCAAGAGTGATCAATGTCCGGTTCTTTCTCTCAACTACACCATTTTGTTGAGTATATGTTGTGGAGACCTCATGCTTGATCCCAACTTCATCACAATAGGCTTCTATGTTTGTGTTGTCAAATTCTTTGCCGTTGTCACTTCTAATCTTCTTGAGCTTCACTTCAAATTCATTTTGTGCTCTCTTGGCAAACTTCTTGAAGCAAGATCCAACTTTCCATTTGTCATGAAGGAAGAATACCCATGTGTATCTTGAATAGTCATCAACAATCACAAGACAATAAAGATTTCCTCCCAAACTCTTGTATGTTGTTGGTCCAAATAAGTCCATGTGAAGGAGTTCTAGCACTCTTGTGGTTGATATGAAAGCTTTTGTTGGATGAGTATTTGCAACTTGCTTGCCCGCTTGACATGCACTACAAAGCTTGTCCTTCTCAAACTTCACATCCTTCAACCCTCTTTCCAAATCATTCTTCATTAGCTTCTTGAGTGAGCTCATCCCAACATGAGCAATTCTTCTATGCCATAGCCACCCAAGTGTTGTTTTGGTGAATAGGCATGTTTTCAAGTTAGCATCTTCGGAAGTGAAATCCACTAAGTATAGGTTGTTGTATCTAAATCCTTTGAATATCACTTGATCATCATCCTTCTTAGATACAACAACTTCCTTCTCAGTAAATAAGCATTGGAAGCCAAGATCACATAATTGTCCAACGGATAGCAAGTTGAAGCTCAATGAAGCAACATAGAGCACATTTGAGATAGAATGATCATTTGATATTGCCACTTTGCCCAATCCTTTAACCTTGCCCTTAGAATTATCTCCAAATGTGATTCTTTCTTGTCCATCTACTTCTTCATCTAGTGAGGTGAACATACGAGGATCACCGGTCATATGTTGTGTGCAACCACCATCAATAACCCAATGACTTCCACCGGTCTTGTAGTTCACCTACACACAAGAGATCAAGCTTTAGGAACCCAAACTTGTTGAGGGCCCTTCACCTTCTCAACAAGTGAAGGTCTCGTAGTTCACCTACACACTCTGGTCATGTTGACCGGACGCTACAGTCAGTTCTCCCTGAACTCCAGTGTTTAAAATGTGACCGGACGCTGGACAGCGTCCAATCAATACTGACCGGACGCGTCCGATCGTGATTTTCCCTCCCTGGAACCTTACTGGAGTCGATCGGACGCTGGGACTCAGTGTCCGGTCACTTCACCTCTCAGCGTCTGGTCACTTCTAGATGACTTCACCTTGATCAAATGAACTGACCGGACTCTGCGCCAGCGTCCAGTCACACCAAAGCCAGCGTCCGGTCAGCATTTGACCTTCCATTCATTTCCAACTTTCGATCATACGTGAATGAAGTTTGCTCTAATGGATTTAAGGGCTTTTTAGGAGCTACCTAGTGCTAGGTTTAGCAAGTGTGCACCATGCCTAACCCACTAGACTCACCTAGATCAAGCTACCCATCCATACCCCCCTTAATAGTATGGCCAAAGGAAAAACAAAGTCCTAAACTACTCTAAGTGTCTCTTCAACTCCAATCGACACTTAGAACTAGCCCATCCGTAACCTTGTCATCCATCCTTTGAAAACTAAAACAATTTCCATCGTAGGGGCATGACCACCATGATAGCCCAATAGATCTCCATTATCGTGACCTAACTTAATTGCCTCTATAAAACACACATTAGTCACAGTAACCACATATTGTCATTAATCACTGAAACCCAACTAGGGGCCTAGATGCTTTCATGCTGCTTGGAGTTTCTGGTTATAAATGTTAGGATCTATATCTCTATGAATCCTTTGAACTGATGGCGCTATTTTTTGAGCTGATGATGGTATCTGGCCTGCTGTGCCAAAATTAACCATTTGATTCTAAACTTGCCCCGTCGGCTGTTGCACATGCTGCACTAATAATCTAGGATTATATTGTATCTGATTAGTAGTAGCACCCTGAAGTTGCTTAGGTGAGCTCTGAACTGCCTGAACATCATCATTACTAGCTAGTGCCAGTTCTTGATGGCTAGTACCGGCTTGATTAGTCCCCTAAGTCGACGGATATGGAATATTATAGTAAATCGGTCCAACCTGATCAATTGGATATCGATGAAACACCTCCTTCATGGTGTTGTGGAATGTATTGAAGAAAACTATACTATGGTTCAATATGGCATCATGAACAGATTTGTTTACAGCCTCTGAGAAGAAACACCTATCCTCGGCTTCGTTTGTATCTGACTGCCCATGCAAGAAAACTCTTGGTAGTACATATTTCTGAACAACTTTATTATCATGTGTCTTGGTGTAGGACAACAAACACTTGTTCTAAAATTCTTCTATAGTTTTACTGATGACATCTTTATCCTCATTAGGTAGGTCTTCATAAGGCACCATAAGGATGTCATAGTTGTTATGAGTTGCCATGACGATTGTGGTGTCCCACCGGGCATGCCAGAACATGTGTCGGCGCAAAAACGTGTCAATGCGCCTAGCACACAGCAAGCCGGAAGGGTCTACTTGATGGAGCAAGGCTAGAGATCCACGTGGCTTCAACGCAGGGGTAGTCGATCCTATGAATTTCCAAAGGCATGATAGTCAATTTGACCTACAATTGAAAAGGAGAGAAAGTTTATCAGTAATTTAAGGTGGAACATGCCGGTTTTGCCTAGACAGTTCCAAGTGTGCCGCTTCGGGAGTAGCCAGATGGGGAAATCGACTAAGTAGCCGAAACATGAAGAAATTAGCTGTTAAGGACTGTAAAGCTCATGGGTTGTGATTGATTTACTGATGACAAGTACAATGCACGTGATATAAGTAAAATCAACAGCTAGGTAGATATTACCAGTGTAAAGCATTTAGCCAATGAACCTAGCAAGAAAGGATATAACATGCGAACAAATCGACTATCTAGTACAAATGGATCTAAAAATGCTCTGAATCTAATCTATTACCATCAACAGTGAGGTTCGACCGGATTGATGGCTCTATGATGATAATAACAAACTAAAACTGGAGAATCCATAAAACCATTTATACATTGACATGTTTTCTAAAAGACATGCTATATGTGTGAAAGCACAAATGAATTGGCTAAAATAGCTGATTCAGGTAGAAAAGGGATTGCAGCATGTGAACAATCAACTATTTAACATGGACAGATCTATAAACTCAACAGACCTAACCTATTATCCTTAACGGTGGGGTTCGACCGGATCGATGGCAGTCATGATAAAGACAACAAATCAAGCCTTTAAAATAAACAGACCCATTCACACTTAACAGAATCATGAAGACACACTATAGGCGTTAAAGTGCAGGCGATCGGCTATTTAGCCGATGCGGGCATAGCAAATAGCCAAGGTCATGCCTGGTCGAAAGCAAATCTACCAGCTGGTATCCTCTGATCTAAAGTACTAACAGTAGGGGTCGACCGGATCGATACATCCATAATAGCGAGCTATAAACCAGATTCAACTAGCGAGTAAACCTTCTCAAGATCAGACATGCCTTAACTGCGTACTATGCACGATCAAGATCGAAGTAGAACAACCGGTGAAACATAATCTATCGTTTAAAGTAAGAACCGTCGCAATGTAGCAAAATAAACAATGGACTAAATAGGATGTGAGGTCTATCTAGATCGATCTCGATAGGGTAGGTTGATATTGCTGAAACTAATGACAATAAGAACATCAACAAGATCGATAACTTAATGAATCTACCCGAAGGACGCCACCCTTAGGTAGAGCCGATAACTTGACCTTAATCTAATTCAAGCAGTGGAGGTCGAACTTAACCAATGCAGCCGTACTTGAACTAGATAAGAGTCGATAACTAGCTTATACTAGAGCTCGTAGTGGAGGTCGAACTTAACCGATGCAGCCTTACAAACAGAAGTATAAGCCATGACGGTACTTATAGACAAGCCAAAGGTCGGCCGGACCTTTGCAGCCCTGCTTGTTGAAGAACTCGCTGAGATCTACACTACTCCTACTCCTAAGGGTTGGCATAAAGCCCAAAAAAGTAATTGGTATTGATTGATTGGATATCTTTTTACAATAGCTGGGGTCTAATATTTATAATCGGAACCTAACCATGAATCCTACTTAAGTACGACTCATTACAACCTTTGGTATAAAAGAAAGCATTCCTAACTTCAGATAACTTGGACCCTAATCTTTCCCTTTTTATAGAGTCCGACATGTCTTTCCGATGCCAACCATAGCTCATTGGCGCTATCTGCTGATGTCATCCGAAGAGAGCCGACCATAGTGCCTCATCTGAACCAGCTGATATCGATCCTTATGCAATCGATTCCTTGATGGCACAATCTTGGAAGTTTTGAGTTCCCGCATTCTTCTTCCAAATTTTGGTGTAAAGAAAAGTGAAGCTCCAATTTTATGTATCAAGAATTGCTTTACATGAATGATCTATGGCGGATTAGTGCTTGATGTCATAGCTTTTGTTTTATGTTTTCTGTTGCTATCCTGTGTTCTCGGTTCTTGCAAATTTGGTGGGTCCTCTTGCTCAGCCCCCAAAAAAAATATGCGGTCGCCCACCCCTATATCGGTGTTTGCTAGACGAATGGATTGTGCCATTGCGAGGCCCACATCTCGATCGGCTCCTCCCTTGCTCGCATCGGCAATTCAACATGCAGCCATGTCACCTCCGCCGTCTACGCGCAGTAGTTCTCTCCCCATCCGCCGTCAACCGTGCTTCTTGCAAGGGGTAGTATGAGTCAAGTGGGTGAGGTTGTTTGTGTGGGGACCTACCATGTTAATTTGCCTAAATCCAGTGTCATCCACTTGACTGAACCAATTTAAGCAAACCAACATCGGTGACTACCCAGGAGCATTCCTTGGCAACTCCTCTTCAGGATCAGGTTTAGTATCATACCACAATAGTCTCCACAACTCAAGATTACATCTCATCATCGGAGCACATAATAATTTAGCAGAAACATATATTACATGTCTTGTTAAATATAATAAATTAATTATACAACATAAGACTAAATGTAGTGTGAACCAAATGACTCTCTTACCAACATCGCTATGCTACAATTCAATTATATATCTAGTAACTGGTGGTCACCTTGCCCATGGGCGTCGCCACCATAATCTGGACGGCTCCTGCTATTCACCCACTTTGGCACCAATGATGGGCTAAGATGGCCACAACTGTCCTATACCTACAAAACAAATTAACGGCAGCACCATGAGTACATTTCATACTCATAGGACTTAATTCCAACATATAGTATTTGGTGGATGCATACGTGATTATTAGGCATTTGTATAATTGTGGAAAGTGATGATGTTCATTAAAAGTATGACATGCTATGTTCAACTTTAGAATTAAAGCATTTATCATTGCAACCAAGATGCTCATAGTCCATCATCCATCAACAATGCCACATGCACCAGAGTGTCCGATAAGTTATAAATCACATATAGAGGAGTTCCCAAGAGTACAGACTTCATACTGAAGAGTTCGAAAGATGCAACCAAGATGCATGTGGCTTAGCCTCTTCCGGTGGTCAAAAATGAGATATGCCCTTTGGTGCCAAAGTTATATCTAGATGATAGAGGATATTCTATGGAGCATAACGAAACTCATTTCACCATTTTTGGAGGTCAAATGCACCTTCTATGGATTTTACAAGTGTAGGCTGTGCGCATGTACAGAGATTATAGGACACTTCGAACTAACAATGGAACCTTCCGATAAAGCTTTTGATAATCTCAGGCTGCTCTCGGGTTTTGGCTATAATTCAATGGACACTCCACCAAAATGATGGACCATCCGATAAACGACGAACAACAGTTGTCACAACATGTTGGGATCAATTCCCGGGGCATCCGGACTCCGAATCGAGTGCAGTATATTTCTATGGATTTCTAGTGATGTAGGGAAGCTTCTTCAAGTGATGGATGTGACATGCTTGGGCTTTGGTGAGCTCGACCCTATCCACGGTGGTGGTGGCCATGGATGAAGGTGAAGCTCATGGGTATGGCCATGTGTGGTTGGGGGAAATGGTTCAGGACTTCGGGGATGTGCTCACCATGTCAAGGAGGGTCTCCAACTGTAGCAGCTCGTGCCGGGAGAGCTTGAGGTCGAAGATCGGCTTAGGGCATCCTCCATGAATGTGAGGAAGAAGAAGCTGCTTGGGGCTCCATCTCCTCCAACTCCAGCAATGTCGAGGGCATGGGGAGCTACAGCAGCTCATCACCAGCATGCACCAGCAGTAGGGGGCATCCCCCTCTTTCCTTTTCTCCTTCTCTTCTTCTCCCTTCTTCCTCTTCTTCTCTCCTTTCTTTCCTCCTCTTGTTTCCTGGCTCACATAAATGAGAAATGGGGAGGGAGAGAGAGGGAGGGCTGGTGTATTGGTGTGGATGAGGTGGTGACATGTGGGCCCGGAGGTGGTGTGGTGTTGCCAACACAACACATGCATGGGATAGGTGTTGCTACATTTTATCGGATAGTCCGCCGAATGTGTCGGATGGTCTGGTGGAGTGCCTGACAGATAGACTGTTTGTGCATGGATTTCTATGGACACTTCGTTAGTGCACGGGTTGGCCAAGATTATCCTAAGTCTGTGAGATGTCTTGATGGACGGTCTAGTGGTGATGTTAGATGATCCGCCAAAACCGGCAGTGCTCGGTTTTGGGTTGGTGTAGGCACAAAAGTCATATTCTAATTGCGATTATGACATGCACACTAGGATGGTCAGAAATGACTAACTACATTGTAATGGTTTTTGGGTCGTTATAGTTTGATTCCCCAAACCATGCATTTTCCGCTCCCACGGTGCACAGACTAAAGGGAGTACTGGTTTGTTATCCTAAAGTTGTTCCGGAAATTGGGAATATCTAGTTGTCTATACTACGAGGCTATGAGCCCCCTTGAAACGGTTGGCTGAATTCCTATATACAAATATCCCTCTACCACCGACCTCCTGCGCATCCCATCTCTACTCTATTCACCATCCACAAATCTACCGCACCCCATCGCACCAGGAGAAGAAGGTAAGAGACAAGGGGTAGATGGAGGTAGCGATAGCCATGGATTTCCACATGCTCTCCAATGTTGTGCAATTTGTCAAACTTGCTCCCCAATCAATGTTGTGCAACTTGTCAAACTATAAATGATAACATAACACAAACAAACAAAACTGTAACACCCAGGTGTTTGGCTTCCACATTTGCACTTGCATTTCATGAACATGAGCATCATTCATTCATTCATAAGCTTATATCACATGAAACATGATTTTGAAACATTGCAACATGTTGCATATTTCATGTGTGTTGTTTCTTTTATGAAATGAAAAGTGTGCAACACTTAAGTGCAACATGTGCAACTCACTTTAGTGAAATATGGTTACTTCATACTATGCAACAAGATCATGAAACATGTGAAACATGACTATGAAACAGATGTAACATTTCATATGTTTTTCATTGTTTCAGTACATACAATGCTTGATTCTTGTGTGACCAATGTGTGGTGTGGCTAAACATATTTTTAAACAACTTAGTTATACTTAGAATGTCATTAGGAACAATGTTCATGTTGATTATTTTGCCTAATTAAGTTTCCAAGTCCTGGTTTGACTTGTATTGTCCCTACGACTCTTTGGTTTGACTGTTTAAAAAGTGTAGCTTAGAGTGTTTGCATGTCTGAGCAACCTTAAACAAAGTTGTAGCAAATTTTATAAGGAACAAACTTTGTTTAGAAGCCAAGTCATGAAAATGTGCACAACATGCTCAAGTAGGTCCCACAAGTTAGTATTGAGGGTTGAATCAATACTTAGAAAATTTTCTAAGTCATAAATACAATTCTAGTATGATCGAGTCAACTTTGGCTTGATGTAACTCCTGATTCGTGGTGAATAAGACTATGATCCTTGAATAGAAGTTGAAGATGGAAGGCAGGGCTACAACTTTCATGTACATGGTTTTCGCTATTGATCAACGGCTTAGTCGTTTTAACGTGTTGAAGTTGCACTGTTAGGCTTTATTGGATCACTGAATGGCGAGCTATAGTGTTCGGCAGGTTTAGAACTCATCGGCCGCGTGGTGCCACCCGTCGCCGGCCGTCTGACCGCGCTGGCCACGCGCCGCGGCCGTTCTGGCGTCGTAGGCCATGACTTGAACACCCCACACGCCTGCCCGAACCGCTCGCAGTCCATTTTGCATTCTCTTTCGCCTCCACCGCACGCAGCAGCGGAGCACCGCCGGCTCCACCATTGCCGAGCAGCTCCACCGTCGCTTAGCCCCGTCGCCGCCACAAAAATGCGACTGTCAGCTCGACCACAGCTCCGCCATGACCTCACCTACCTCGTCGACCATCTAGCTGAGCCTTCCGTGCCCTAGGTGAGAGCCAGTGACCGTTTTTCCGCTGCCGTCTCCATGGCCACGCCTCGCCGGAGCGGAGCTCATCGCGGCCAAGCACCACCGAGACCCCCTCGTCTCCCTTTCTCTACCTTTATAGCACCGTAGTGACCTCATGGAGCTCGTACTGAGCTTGGATGAGGCAGCAAGGGCTCACAGCCGTCGGCGCCTTGCACCGGAGCTCTACCGTGCCGCCATCACTGGCGACGAGCTACCTCCGGTTAAACCTAGGTCCCACTAGTAGCATTGATCGACGCGTCTCGTCATGTAGATCACGTAGGTGTCCTCCATTTTGCCGGAGTCCTCGCCGTCGGCGAGCTTCGCCGTGTTCCGCGCCGTCAAAGCTGCCTCCCCTGTTCTGTCTCATTGACATACGGGCCCGGCTGACACGCGGGTCCCACGTACCAGTTACTGCTTATTCTATGGCTAGTTCAATTATGCAGATTTAAATGCTGTGTTGTGAATTTTGTAACTCCAAATGGAGTGATTCAAATTTTGTTAGGAGCATAGTGAAGTCTAGTATTTAAGAAAAATATGACATGAGCATATGATGTAGAAATTTTTGAAGAATTAAATAGGAATTTGAAATGTGTTTTCAAATGCATGCAAACTTGTTTGAATTATATCTTGAGTTTCTGTGATCCAAAAATTATGAAATTTTGTGGGTAAGCTAGTCTTGCTTAGTAGAAGCTCTGGTTAAAATTTGAGAGTCATTGCATGTAGGGTTTTTGAGTTATAGATTTTCCTTTTATCATGGATGGATACTTGTGTGAATTTTTGTAAATTATCTAGGAATCCTATGACCATGAAACTTGGTGGGTAGTATCTTAGTACCTTAAGGATGCTAGGAAAAATATGAAATCTATTGCTTGACACTTTTCACTAAGGTTTCCTAATTATGCCATTTTAAGCCATTATGCCTTATCATTTTTGTGTAGGCTGTTATACTTACTCAAATGGTGTGAAATTTTTATGGTAGTCTACTTAGAGCATGTAGTATCTACTGTAATTTTTGTAGATTAAATGGTGTAGTTTTCATATATGTTTACCATTTCCTCTAATTAATTAAATAAATTAAGAAATGTATGAAAAGAAATGTTTTGGTGATGAACACCCTACTTTCTGGTATTCTTGTGATATGTGTAATAAGTGCGTAGAGTTAGTTTTGTCCAATTATGTGTTTACATCATAAGTTATTAATTATTTCGTTTACATTATGTCCCTCTGGACAGATCTGGGGACTTTAGAAAGTTACCCATGATATTTTGGTTTGCTGTGAATGTGATGAATACAAAAGTGGTAGATAATTTATGTATCTAGCTCCTGTCAAAATTTGATGGCATTTGGCCTGTAGTTTAGAAACTACAGCTGTTTAAAGTTAGGTTCCAGTTTTGCCTACTCTCTGCCTTGGGAAGACAGAGTTCTGTTGATTGAGGAATTCGACCTAGTAAAGGTTGGTATCATGCTTAGAGGTCTGAAAATGAATTGTATACAATTTCATAAGATTTCCAAATTGTCTTGTTGCATGTCATTTGGATTTATAAATCTCCAGTTATGGCTAGTTTACTGTACCGCTACATGGTCTTCATTTTGCTGAAATACAAATGCTTGAGGGTATGCTTGATGCAATGTTCTCGTTGATTGTTTAGGGATTAGCCTAACTTGAGAATATGCTTAGGTGTAGGTGCTAGTTCATTAACTGAAGATGTGCAATTATACATTAGGTTGTATAAACTTGGTAAGTAAAGTGATTTGAATAGGGCTTAAGTTGGAATATGCAGACTACAACGAACATGTGCATTCCCCGAGCATCCCTAACATTCGTTCATGTGCATCCGTGATATTTATCTTGCGCATTCATGCAATAGGTGTGCCGGAGGGAGTGACGTTGCTAGAGTTCAAGAGAGCCAACCAGGAGGAGGAGCCCGAGGTGCAGGAAGCCGACGAAGCAGCCGCCGCGGAGGAGTTGCCCGAGTGCCCTGACCACCAGCCTTCCTCGTTCCTGAAAGGCAAGCCCCGGAGCATATTAAGCCTCCCATGTTTTTACAAGTACATTGAGTATCTTTTATTCGTTGATGAAGCATTAAGTATAGGAATTGGTTGGAACCAATTGCTGCATTATATATCCCTCCTTGACCAGATATCGCACTGAGATCCTATTTAAGTTCAGGAACAGGTTAAATGCTTAGCCATGCTTAGTGCGGTAGAAGTCAGGTGATTTCCTGTCACCTGCGAGCGTTAGGATGAGGTGGATCACGGTTGGCTATATTTGCTATCATGGAAAAGAACCATGTTAATAATGAATTAAGACCGGGCAGAGTCTTGTGTAGGTTTGGACATAGTGACTCCATCTGAATCGTTTAAGGACTGATATGTTGTACGTCCTTATGTCATGTTGAACGTAGCCTAACACTTAGCTAGCCGGATAAGTCGTTCCGACCACGAAGCCTAGTAGCTCAGTTCAGGCCGGGGACGCGAGCAGGGCTCCACAATCAGGATGGAAGTAAGGATGTGTAGGGAACCATTAGCGTAAGCCCAAGGGTGGGTTAAGTCACCGAGCACTCATGGCAGAGTGGTTCTCTGATTTTGCGATACTGTTTGGACTCACGACTTCTGAATTGTACCAACGGTGACTTGTTTGCGACCCTGACGGGGAAGTAGGGTTTGTGTTAGGAATACCCCTCCAGCTGGATAGGAATTGATTAGAATCGCCGTCTCTCCCGGATAGTGAGAACTTGACTGAGCAGCGGCAACGTAGATTCAATTAATTTAACGATATGGTTTAATGGATGATGATGATAAGGTTGCCACAATGTATACCTGATATGGTTATTAATGTTTGCACCTTAATAAAATGATTGCTTAGTACAGGTGCTAATATAGAGGACAGGTTAATGGCTAAAAGTCACTGCTAGTTCAGGTTAAGAGTTGATCATTATTACTTATGCTTTTCTATAAAAAGAAAGTGTCAGCCAGATCCACTACATTAAGCTATGCATAATCCTTGGTGTCATTTGTTTTGGTTTTCGATGGGTAAATCTAGCTGAGTACATTCTCGTACTCAGTGTTTATTCCCTCTGGTTGCAGATGACCTTCTATATCAGGGATTCTATAAGTATTGTCTCCACCCAGCTGGTGATGAAGACTAGATCATGGGCATGATCTCCATTTCTCTTATCTGAATGCTTTTGCAGGATTGTGATCAGTGAACCAGTATTTGTATTTGAACTCGGGTGTGTAAGTCAAACTATTTGCTTCCGCATGTTTTACAAGACTTGTTCTGTAATAACGATGACTCTGTGATGATGTAATATATTTGCAAACTTCTGTGAAATATTGTAACGTACGATATGTTATGTTGAATTACTGTGATCTTGGTTGTATGCAAGTTGGTTTGAAATCCTTCGAGATTTCGGTTGACTACCGGGTTTATATGGGCTCAAGTTCGAGAATTTGATCATTTCGGCGATTGTTTTTGTACTTGGGCTCTTATAAATTGGTCGGTTCTATGACAGCTGGTATCAGAGCTAGATTCAACATTAAGCATGTCTTACGGCTATTTAAAAAAAACTTTTGTTGTAAAAATGGTTTTCCAACTCATAGTTATATATAAGTGTTCAAAAATCAAAATTTTTATGGTATACTGGTGATCACATCCTTTATAGCCCACTTAAGGACTTCTAGATGGCTTATATATAATTACTAACTTGGGGGAATTGATTGTTTCTATTTCGTCATCCATGCGGCGTGATATTGCATGGATGCCATTCGTTTGAATGGTAATGTATGGATCAATTGCCTCTACGCTAAGGTAAGTGTGAGTTGCGAGAGCATGACCGTCCAACCGTCGGTCTAGGGGAGTGCTAGTTGTGGTTACTGGAGTATTTACATGTTGCATACATGTATATATGAAGGTACTTAATTGTGGATATATTTGTTGGGTAGTTTGGATACCGAAGTGTATATATCTGGGGATGTATATATGGAGAGTATCTTAGTTACTACTTGTGATTATTAGCATTATATCTTGTTGCGTTGGGCTGCAATGAAGTTTTCTGCAGGTATGCTAACAATGCACCGTGTAGATTGGCTAGTTACCGCTAATTGAGAGAACGTATGTATGCCACCGTATATTCCGCTAAAGCTTAAATTTTCTTAGATTCATGAGGACGTACGGAACGAGCATGCATCATATTCACTCATGTCATTTATATTGCATTATTCCCTCCCTTATAATTGCTTATCCCAAGTATAAACTGCAATCTCTCAGCAAAATAATCCTCTCACATGAATTGCATCCCTTTTTGATACAGATGGCCGCGCCCGTGTTTCCTACTGGTAGCGGCACCTTTTTGGACCAGTTCGGTACTCCCACTTTGCTCTAGAGGGTGCTCAGTTCAGTTGGGTACCCAGAGGCACCTAGCTACACATGGAGGTAGGCGGTACCATTGGGAGATGTACCATGGTATGTCGTGACCTTTATCGTGCCACAAAACCCCACAAGACCATTGTGGCATGGGTGGAGCATTGAGACTGATGGACAAAGCCCATGGGAAGCCGCTCAGGTTGCTGCCCTTGATGTGCTGATGGATATAGCACAGAGCTTCGGGGATGAGTTAGTGGGTGGACCTACTTCATCCATTCCTCGAGTGTCTCCTACTGAGGCTGAGTGGACTCAGAACGTTGGTTAGGCCTTGGTTCGAGGCCATGGCGAACGTGTGCAGAGCGACAACGCTGGAATGAGTGCTATGATGGCAGTCTTGAAGCTTTGTCGAGTCAAGCAAAACACCCTTTCAAGTGTGCTAGATGAAGCTGGCAAGGCAATGGAAGCCCAGCACAAGTTCAGGTTGCGTGCCCACAAGTATTACCATAGGGCGGATGCATGTGGGAGAGCTCAGCAAGAAGTTGAGGAGATTCACGGTATTGTAAATTATCATCTGCAACAGTGGGGTCAAACAGCACGCGAGAGAGACGAGCTTCATAACCAGCTGATGAACCTCACTATTGAGAGAGATGAGGCTGCACAAGAATTGGATCGTGTGACCCGTCACAGGGATGCAGCTTTAGAGTTAGCAGAAGAAAGACGTCGGGGTTGGATTTTGGCTAACCACAACGCCTTTCAAAGGGAGCAAGCACTACAAGACCAGCTTGAAGAGCTTCAGGTTGAGCACCATTAGCTGCACAACCATCTGTTTCCTATTCCTCGCCCATACCAAAGTATCCAAATGTGGGTGGACCTCAAGTGATTGAGGCCGATGAGGAAGAAGAGGACGTGTAGATGGATGACAATGCAGCTGAGCCTGTAGATGAAGAAGAAGAGGAAGACCCAGAAGAAGTCCAAGGTGTCTCCGATGTGGACAGCGATCACTTCGACGAGTAGTTCGTTAGCAAGTCTCACTAGTTAAGCTTTTGCAGTCATTGATGTAATGAACTTAAGTATGAAGATTGATGTTGGATGTACCTTTCTAAATTCAAACTCGACATGTAATGTACTTAAATTCGCTCCCTTCGGGATGCGTATCGTAATGGTTAAGTTTAAAACTTGTCATGTTGGAATGCACTACGTATGGCGCTAGTAATCTACTTGATGATGTGGTGATTGGAGAATGAATTATTGCCTCTGTTTATTGTATGAAGTTTTCATTCTCGTCAGTAAATTCAGTTTAGCACAATTACATTGTTCCTCTCCAAAGTGCTAACATCATCAATAATTACTGGTTGCGCATTGTGCAGATGCCTCGTACTCGTTCCACCGGTGCGGGCAATGATGATGATCTTCCACCGCCACCACCACCCACACCAACGGAATTAATAGCAATACTTGCGGAAGGACAGCGCACTATGGCCGAGGCTCTCCGTACGATTGCGAATCGGGATGGCCGTGGTCCATGCCAAGGACCAGAACCAAATCAATACAGTGAATTCAAGGATTTCCTTGACACGAAACCCCCGATCTTCAAGGAGGCTGAGGAGCCTCTACAAGCTGATGAGTGGTTGAATACTCTCGAGCAAAAGTTCTGTCTGCTCCGCTTGACAGAGGTGCTGAAGACTGAGTACGCATCTCACCAACTGCATGGGCCAGCTGGCATTTGGTGGAGTCATCATCGGTCCACTATGCACGCTAATGCCCAAATCACTTGGGATCAGTTCAAGTCTGCTTTCAGGGGAAATTACATTCCTCCTGGTCTCATGGCGATCAAGCATACAGAGTTCATGAAGCTGACCCAGGGGAACAAGAGCTTGAATGAATACCTATAGGCTTTCAACAACCTTGCAAAGTATGCTACCGAGTTTGTGGACACAAATGCCAAAAATATTGCTAGCTTCAAGCGGGGACTTAGCCCCAAATTGATGAAGACCATGGGAAATTGCAAGTGTGCTCTTTTTAATGAGTTTGTGAGTGATGCCTTATCGCAAGAGAACAACAATGCTGTGTATGCTACTTCAAAAAGTCGTAAGCGGGCCTATGAGGCGGGCGCCTCACAATCCAAGGCTCCCGTCACACAGAGGGCTCCATTCCGTCCTCCAGCGTCAGCTGCTAAGTTCCGCCCACCACTGAAGAAGAACCCTGCCAAGACTGGGTTTCGCAAGGCGTTTATAGTTGCTCTTCCCAAGAGCACTACCAGTCAAGGCAGTTCCAATGTGCCACCAAGCAACATGCCATGCTGGAATTGCAACAATCCAGGCCACTGGTCGAGGAAGTTTCCACAGCAGTCAAGCCTCCAGACTAGCAATTGGTGGCTATGGTTCCAGCGCCGAGCACCATCGGGCCGCCTCTGACCACTCATGAGCCCGACTAGAGAGTACCTTTCATCAAGTACTTAACAAATGGCAGCGGTTATACTGATCGGACAGAAAATGAGCGCCTGATGCGTCGCAGTAAGCAGTATCTGCTCGTCGATGGCAAGTTATGGCGCAAAAACGCAAAGGAGGAAATCTTGATGAAGTGTATAACCCAGGAGGAAGGGAAACATCTCCTGGACCAAATCCACTCTGGCTCCTACGGCAACCACGCGGCCTCAAGAACACTGGTCGGTAAGGCTTTCCGAGCAGGGTTCTATTGGCCATCAACAGTAGCCGACGCAGAGAAGCTAGTCCACCACTGTGAGGGTTGTCAGTTCTCCGTCACACAGAGGGCTCCATTCCGTCCTCCAGCGTCAGCTGCTAAGTTCCGCCCACCACTGAAGAAGAACCCTGCCAAGACTGGGTTTCGCAAGGCGTTTATAGTTGCTCTTCCCAAGAGCACTACCAGTCAAGGCAGTTCCAATGTGCCACCAAGCAACATGCCATGCTGGAATTGCAACAATCCAGGCCACTGGTCGAGGAAGTTTCCACAGCAGTCAAGCCTCCAGACTAGCAATTGGTGGCTATGGTTCCAGCGCCGAGCACCATCGGGCCGCCTCTGACCACTCATGAGCCCGACTAGAGAGTACCTTTCATCAAGTACTTAACAAATGGCAGCGGTTATACTGATCGGACAGAAAATGAGCGCCTGATGCGTCGCAGTAAGCAGTATCTGCTCGTCGATGGCAAGTTATGGCGCAAAAACGCAAAGGAGGAAATCTTGATGAAGTGTATAACCCAGGAGGAAGGGAAACATCTCCTGGACCAAATCCACTCTGGCTCCTACGGCAACCACGCGGCCTCAAGAACACTGGTCGGTAAGGCTTTCCGAGCAGGGTTCTATTGGCCATCAACAGTAGCCGACGCAGAGAAGCTAGTCCACCACTGTGAGGGTTGTCAGTTCTTCACCAAGAGAATCCACGTACTAGCACATGAGATCTAGACGATTCTAGCCTCTTGGCCCTTTGCATGCTGGGGACTGGATATGATCGGGCCTTTTAAACCGGCTCCTGGGAAATTTACATGCGTCTTCGTGCTGATCAACAAATTTTCTAAGTGGATAGAATACATGCCTTTGGTACAGGCATCCTCAGAGAAGGCTGTCACATTCCTCGACCAGGTCATCCACCATTTCGGTGTACCCAACAGCATCATCACCGATCTGGGAACTCAGTTCACCGGGAACGCTTTTTGGGACTTCTGCGATGAAAGGAGCATAGTAGTAAAATACGTCTCGGTGGCTCACCCTAGAGCTAATGGACAAGTCGAGCGGGCAAATGGTATGATCCTGGATGCATTGAAGAAGAGGATGTACAGAGAAAATGACAAAGCTCCTGGACGATGGCTCAAAGAGTTACCAGCCGTGGTCTGGGGCCTCAGAACTCAGCCCAGTCGAAACACCGGCGTCTCACCATACTTTTTGGTTTACGGTGCTGAGGCAGTCCTCCCACCAGATATAGCTTTCAGATCAGCACGAGTAGAGAACTTCGATGAAGGCAAGGTCAATGAAGTACGGGAGCTAGAAGTGAACAGCACAGAAGAGAAAAGGCTCGATTCTTGTGTACGTACAGCCAAGTACCTTGCTGTTTTGCGCAGGTATTACAACAAGAATGTTAAAGACCGTTTCTTCGTGGTCGGGGACCTGGTCCTGAAGTGGAAAATGAACCAGGCTGGCATCCATAAACTCGCAACCCCATGGGAGGGACCCTTCATGATCAAGGAAGTCACATGACCAATGTCTTACAGGTTAGCTCACCTGGACGGTACGGACGTACCAAACTCGTGGCACATCGACAAGCTTAGACGTTTCTATGCTTAACTACTGAGATATGTACTCCTCTTGTACTTTCGATTTACTTCAATAAAGCAATTATGATTCCTCCGACCACTCTAATGTGTCACTTCGAATTTTATGGTTATTCTAACTTGGCCAGTAAAAACCGACCACCACTCCTTCTACGGTTTTTGGAGCAGGCCCTATCTCCGGTTCCTCCCAACACGTGCATGGGATCCGCTCTCTATGTTACGGGTGATCGGCAGGTCCCTCTTGGTTTGACTTGTCCGCGTCTACGTGTGCACAGGTCACTGTACCTCACACTCCGACCACATGCCAAGCTAGGGCCGCACAAACTTTTTAGGATGATGTGTCGAGCAAAATGGTACAACTAAACAGAACATTAACATGTTCTCACTTAGTTACACCAACATAAAGTTTCAAGCTTAAATACGTTTCATACAAAGCAAGCGAGCTTATAATGATAAACAGTTATGTTATTACAAGCTTGCCCGAAGAGGCTCAAGTTTACAATAACACAACTATGTCCTCCTTCTACAGCTCTATGCCTATTACATTGGCTAGTCGGGTCACGTGGCACTTACTGCTCACCGATTCCAACATCCTACTCGAGTCTCGGGGACTCTTGTGCTAGTCGAGCTGAAGGGGATGGCCCCGCCGATGCCTGGCTGGTCGAGACCGCAGGCATCGTTGGTTGGTTTACAACTGATGGCATTTCTAGTTGACCTGTCAATGGCGTACCATGTACAGGTGCTGTCCCACCTCCACATAGGTTAATGTCGCCAATTATCTTTGACGACAAGTCCAGCTGGGCCGTCCGAAGCTCCTCCGCCTTGTCTGGGTCTACCTCCTTTGGGTACCCAGCCTCCAGGCACTTGAGATCGATTAGGGGGTAGTGAGCACGTACCATGCTTAGTACATGGGCACCCGTGTACTCACCCGCTTCCTTCACGAACTCTTGGAACCATCCCCACGCTTGTCTGCATCTCTCGACCAGTCCGAGCTGGGGCGTCTTTGGCTCTTCCTCTGTGAGCGCCGGGTCGATAAGGTCGAGGATGGGGACAATGCCAGTTGCCACTTCTTGGCACCGGTTCTTCCACGTGTCCTGCTCCTCGGTGGCCTCGAGGCATCGTGCTTTCCAGCCGTCACGCTCTTTGATCACGGCCTCCAAATGCCTCTTGGCATTGACTTTTAAAACTGAACACCGTATGAGACATCAAAATGTTATGGCACGACAAGACAAGGCGGGCAACAGAATGAGAAAGGTGGTCTGGATTACTTACTTTTTAGTTCCTCCTTCATTTTGGTGGTGTCGTCCTAGAGTTGAGACTGGCTGCGCGCCAGTTTCTCGTTGTCTTCCTTCAGACGACCACACTCTGAAGTCACGCAGCTATTCCCCTCTTGTAGGCGGGTTACTTCAGCTTCTAAGCCTGCATTACAGCTGTCACTACCAACAACACAACAATACGTGTTATACACTTGCTATGATAAAGTGACAACTTACTTATTCTTTCCCGCTCTTTGTTATTAAGCTGGCCGACCAGGTTCTGGTTTTGTGCCTCTAGCTCTGCCCTCTTCTGGTCGGAGGATTCAAGTTGGCGGTGCAAGTGTTCTACCTCGGCTACTAGTTCTTTATTATTCGCCATGATCCGCTCAATCTGGTCGAAGCACGTCTTTTGGTACTTCGCAGTCTTCATCAAGTCCTGCACATAAATAAGCTAAGTCAGACAGATCGACTACATAATAGGGTCAAGTGGTCAAGCTAAACATACCTAGACTTCTGTCACCAGACGCTTTGCCGCCCGTTCGACTCTTAGGGTCTCTTCGACCTCTGGGATTTCTTCGTGCATAACCCTTTCGTCGTTCCGCCAGCGCGACACATATACATGTTGTCGCTTATCTCAGGGATGGCCCAGGACCTCTTCTACTTCGTCCTCTTCAGCCTCCTGTTCGGGGGGCGGCGCTGGTCTGGAGTCTGCAGTCTCCGCGACCACCATAGCTTTTCCACGAGCCGTTGCATCTGCAAGAGTGCTCTGTGCCACTTCCGGCTGCTGCTTCTCGGCTTGATCCGGCTCCCTTGGTGCCAAGGTATTTGCCTCAGTAGGGTTTGTGCTTGGAGTACTTGTACTCTGCTCGGCTGTCTTCTTGACCAGCCGCTCGGGGACTAATGTCTAGTCGTCCGCTTGCTGAGGTCCTAGCGGAGTTCCTTCTACAGGCTCCTCCACAACTGGCTGCCAAGTAGTTTTTCCCGCCATTGCTGGCGAAGTTATGCCGCACCCAGCTAGCTGGTCGGGGTTCTCGATGGACGCCGACCTAATTTATCAGAGAAAAGTTCAGAAGATAATAGTATTCAATACAAATTACGAGCTTACATCAAAGTTAAAGATACTTACAGCTTTGAAGTGTGGAATGACGTGGCGAAGGAGCGTCTCCTCGACCGCCCCTGCTCTACGTGCTCGGCAGTTTCCACCGGAACTCTTTCCACCACCGGTACAGGCGTCGGGTTTTGATGCTCGGCATTTCCTTCGTTTGACCTCTGTGTTGCAGTGTTTGATGATGCGATCACTGCTGGCACAGAGGAGTCACCCTGCTCCGTCGACCCCATTTGTCTCCTCCTCTTTCGGGGGACGAGCTGGAAGATGTTCGCATCCTCTGCTTCGTCGTCTGAAAGGGGGAAGATGGCTTGGCGTCGTTTGTTGACAGCCGGACGTTTGCCAGCGGCTCTGGTCGATGCATCCTCCATAGCCTCAAGGGCCGCCTAGTGGACGTCGTTGGTCCTGGCGCTTGTCTAGGCAGCTGGGCCGGCAACTTGTGGCCAATCCACACCGAGGAGCGGAGACACGAACACTGCTGCCCGGTCACGACCATTACTCTGAGACGCATAATGGAGACAACAGTCAATTTCTTATTACAACATGATTCTACAGTTAAAAGGAAGCATTATTTACCTTTGGGGGAGGTCAGGCCAGTTTGAAGGTGTGCTCAATGTCGTTCAACCTGATGTAATTGGGATCGGCCAGGTTGAATAGCTCCCTAATCCTAGCCTTGACTTCTGTCTTATCGAGCGCCTCTTTCCTGGTCCTTGTTGGATCTGCGCTTCCCTGGTACTCGAAGCCAGGATGTACCCTCTTCTAGCAGGGCTGGATCCTTTGGCTGACGAAGTTCCCGACCACGCTTGGACCATCCAGTTTTCTCCACGGGATCATCCCGAGCAGTTCTGCGATCTGCTCCAAGTTCTCGGGCTTCTCCGACCAGCTGTTCTTCCTCTCCGGAATCAACCCCACGTCGCAGAGGGTGATTGTGTTCGGCTCTTCATGGATGTAGAACCACTTCTTGTACCATTCATCCAGCGAGGTATTCCAGGGACAGTGCAGGTACTGGGTCTTCATGCCGTCATGAAGATTGAGGTAGACGCCTCCGGCTATCTTCGAGCCGCCGCTCCCTTTCTTTTGCAGATAGAATAGGTGGCGAAAGAGGTCGAAATGGGGCTGGAAGCCACCATAAGCCTCGCAGAGATGGATGAAGGTGGAGACAAGAAGAATCGAGTTGGGATGCAGATTGCAAATCCCAATCTCGTAGTACAAGCAGAGACCCTAAAGGAAAGGGTGCACTAGAACCCCAAAACCTCGTTTGAAGAAATCCTTGAACACCACAATCTCACCTGGTTGTGGATCGGGGAAGCTTTCTCCTTCTGGCGCACGCCATCCCGCGAGTGCCTTGTTGTGGAGCACTCCCATGGTGACGAGGTCTTCGATGGTCTGCTCATTGCTCTGCGATTTCCACCACTCCTTCGCCATGACTCTGCCTTTCTTCTGGGTGTCTCTCTTCGCCATTAGTCTGTCTTTACTAAGGGGGACAAGTGGCGAGAGGGTTGGCGATGATTTTTGGAGGAATATGGTTCGGCAAGAAGAAGAAGAAGGTTGCGGTGGCGAATGATAATGGGGAACGGTATGAGTAACTTACCAGATCTACATTATAAATAACAAAGTGGTCCGTCGTTTTGTCCGCCCGAGATTATTAGGAGACGTGCGCACGCGCCGCAGACGGTTGTTCACACAACCACGAGATCTATGCCAATAAACGTGCTCCTTCGTTACCAGTGAACGCGCCTCTTCGTTGATAGTGTAAGAGGGCCCACACTGACGCACCTCTTTACAGGTGCCAAGCGACTGTTTGCCAGAAAAGAGTAAGAAGACAGAATGATGTACTATACCCATCTGCTTTTTTGACCAGGCGTGTCAGACTGGACTTGGCAGAGAAAGGAGATAAATAAATACACCAAATAAGTACATTAATGGCGTTCGTATTTTCGATGCTTGTTTTGTGCTCGAGGGTGGATCAGACTCCTACAATGCTCGGGGACCGCCCAGACCACTACCGTGCTTAGGGACTGCTCCGACAACTGATGTGCTTGGGGACTGCTCTGACCACTACCGTGCTCGGGGACTGCTCCGACCACTACCGTGCTCAGGGACTACTCCGACAACTGATGTGCTCGGGGACTGTCCCGACCACTGCTGTGCTCAGGGACTGCTCCGACAACTGATGTACTCGGGGACTGTCCCGACCACTGCTCGGAGAATGGTTCTCCTTGGCTACATGTCATTTGTACTCACATACAATTGAGAGACATTTATTTAGACCTTGCTACAAGGTTCATATTTCGCCTTCCAGCAAGCTCGAGGACTACGTCGGTACGATGCACCTGCCGGTGCATCTTGTATCGCCTGTATAACGATTGGATTTTTAACTTCGATGGAAATTCTTTTTTAGACCCTAGCACCACGTGCCTGCGTCACTTACTACCAGGCTCAGGGACTAAGTGGGCACACTTCACCTTGCGGTGAATGTGTTTTAATTGACCCCTGTGCTTTGAATGATTGTAGGGATTATCAATGTGCTCAGGGACTATCCCGACCACTGCTCGAAGAATGGTTCTCCTCGGCTACATGTGAGTTGTACTCACATACAGTTGAGAGACGTTTATTTAGACCTTGCTACAAGGTTCATACATCGCCTTCCAGCAAGCTCGGGGACTACATCGGTACGATGCACCTGCCGGTGCATCTCGTATTGCTTGTTCGACAATTGGGTTCTCAAATTAATTGGGACTTCTTTTTGGACCCTGGCACCACGTGCCTACATCACCTACTACCAGGCTCGGGGACTAAGTGGGCACACTTCACCTAGCGGTGAATGTGTTTGTTTTTTGACCCCTACGCCTCTGATGATCATGGACGCTACGCTTCAAGACGCACTTGCGTTTCTTTTCAGAAATACAAGTGGGCACACTTCCCAAGACGGAAATCTTTTTCTTTCTTCTTAAGAGCACCATACATTCTTCGGACAACCTACTTCTACGGTGACAAAGGTGGTCGAAGATGTCAATAACTCAAGCCTCACTGTTCGGAGAAGGTTGAAACAGCGTGTCGCATCAGAATACATGGTGCTCGGGGACTAGCTGTGGGGGTATTAACCCCCATACCCTTACGGCTAAGCTTGGGCCGGCCCGAATCGATGGGACCGGTCCACCCGAAAGACGACGTGCGGCCCAGCCAACTTGATCGGAGTCCCGCACAAGGAGTCAAGGCGGATTTGGCGATCAAGTAGGATCCTGGTCGGTTAGAATAGGAATCCTTATCCAGCCATATATGGCAATTGTAACTGACTAGGATTGGTTTCCAGATCTGTAACCCTGCCCCCTGGACTATATAAGGCGGGCAGGGGATCCCTCTAAAAAAACATCTCTCATTGACATACAGCAATACAAATCAGACGCATGACGTAGGTGTTACGCCTTCTTGGCGGCCGAACCTGGATAAAACTTCGTGTTTGTCTTGCGTCAATGTCTTGTTTGCGGCTTGCGCATCTGTCTGCCGACAATCTACTACCTTGGGCATACCCCTAGGTAGACTACCGACCATATTTCATCGACAGTGGCCGTTAGGGCCAAGTGAACCACACTAATATTACTGAGATTCCTTCAGGAGAGGTAGTGACTGCTAGTAAGTTTCTGATTGATCAACACCCCGCAGTTGTACTATTTGATTCGGGTGCTTCGCATTCCTTTATTAGTCCAGCATTTGCATCCAAGTTTATGCAGAAAACATATACTGTTGAGGGTGAGGGTTATTGTATTAGGGCTACTAGTGGTATTATCCCAACTAAGCTAGTAGTTGGGGACGTACAATTTGAGATAGAGGGGCAAAGTTATCAGGTTGATCTGGTAGTTTTACCGGGGCTAGGTATCAACGTGATATTGGGAATGAATTGGATGAGCCATCATGGAGTGCTTATTGATACCTCGACTAGGGTAGTCATGCTCAGAGATCCTGGTAATCAGGAGGGTTTTCTAGTACAATTACCCCGTGACATCAATCTTTCTTGCACGACCAATGCGGTGCAAGCAAAGTCTCTGGCAGATATCCCTGTCGGGTGTGACTTTCCGGATGTTTTTCCTGATGATTTGCCTGGATTGCCCCCGGATCGGGAAGTGGAGTTCAAGATAGAGTTGCTTCCTAGCACAGCTCCCATCTCTAGAAGACCATATAGAATGCCTCCCAATGAACTAGCCAAACTTAAGACCCAGTTGAATGAACTTCTAAAGAAAGGCCTTATCCGTCCTAGTTCATCTCCGTGGGGGTGCCCAGCTATCTTTGTGAAGAAGAAGGATCAATCCCTACGCATGTGTGTAGATTATAGACCCTTGAATGCAGTTACAATCAAGAATAAGTACCCTCTGCCATGAATAGATATCTTATTTGATCAGTTGTCTAAAGCAAAAGTCTTTTCCAAGATTGATTTGAGATCTGGGTATCATCAAATCAAAATTCGGCCTGAGGATGTCCTAAAAACTGCATTCTCTACAAGATATGGTCTGTATGAGTACCTTGTTATGTCTTTTGGATTGACCAATGCCCCCGCACATTTTATGTATCTGATGAATTTGGTGTTTATGCCCGAGTTGGACAAATTTGTGGTGGTATTTATTGATGATATCTTGGTCTATTCTGAGAACGAAGAAGACCATGTTGAACATTTGCGAGTGGTTCTCACTAGATTATGGGAACACCAGTTGTATCCAAAGTTCAGCAAATGTGAATTCTAGCTTCGTGAGGTACCTTTTCTTGGACACATGTTGTCCGATGGTGGAATTATGGTTGATCCCACCAAGGTGCAAGAAGTGTTGAACTAGAAGGCTCCATTCTCGGTGCACGAGGTTCGGAGTTTTCTGGGGTTGGCTGGCTATTATCGTCGCTTCATCCTGGATTTCTCTAAAATAGCCAAGCCTATGACTCGGTTGCTGCAAAAAGACATCAAGTTTGTCTGGACTCCCGAGTGTGATGCGGCTTTCCACACCCTGCAAACTCTTCTAACTTCGGCTCCGGTTTTGGCACAACCGGATATCGAGAAACCTTTTAATGTGTTCTGTGATGCATCAGGTATTGGGTTAGGAGGTGTTCTTATGCAAGAGGGTAGAGTCATTGCTTATACCTCTCGCCAACTTCGGAAGCATGAAGTGAATTATCCAACGCATGACTTGGAACTCGCTGCAGTTGTTCACGCTTTGAAGGCCTGGAGACATTATTTGCTTGGCAATGTGTGCAACATCTACACTGATCATAAAAGTCTCAAGTACATCTTCACTCAACCAGAGTTGAATATGCGTCAGAGAAGATGGCTCGAGTTGATTTAGGATTATAACCTCCAAGTGCGCTATCACCCTGGCAAGGCAAACGTCATCGCGGATGCCTTGAGCAGGAAATCTCATTGCCACTCTTTGATTGAAAGTGATGTCCAATTGTCAAAGCTCCTTCATCCTGCAGTCCTTCACAACATCACTGTCAGTTGTACTCTACAGAGTCGAATTATCGAGCTATAGAAGACAGATGCAGGTGTGTTCCACATCAAGCGCAAGATGAAAGAGCAAGAAACCAAACATTTTCGAGTAGATGAGGATGGCGTGTTATGGTTCAAGGATAGGTTGGTGGTTCTGAAGGATAGAGAACTTAGAAATCAAATCATATCCGAAGCCCATTCCTCTAAATTATCTATTCATCCTAGTAGTAGCAAAATGTATCATGATTTGAAGCCTTAATTTTGGTGGACCAAAATGAAGAAAGAGATAGCCGCTTATGTGGCTAGGTGTGACACTTGTTGTCGGGTTAAGGCTGTGCACATGAAAGCTGGATTACTTCAGCCACTGTCTATTCCAGGTTGGAAATGGGAGGAGATCAGTATGGATTTTATTGTTGGACTCCCTACTACGCAAAGGAATTTTAACTCCATTTGGGTGATTGTAGACCGTCTGACCAAGTCTGCACACTTCATTCCTGTCCGCATAGACTTTCGTCCAACCAACTATGCGGAGTTGTACTTCAATCAGATAGTCTGACTTCATGGGATCCCTCGTACTATTGTCTCGGATAGAGGACCATAGTTCACTGCTCGCTTTTGGGAGCACTTACACGGATTATTAGGAACTAAGTTAGTAAGAAGTTCTGCCTATCATCCGCAAACCAATGGGCAAACTGAATGAGTGAATCAAATTCTAGAGGATATGTTGAGAGCATGTGTCATCTTGGCTAAGGGCTCATGGGAAAAATGGTTGCCCCTAGCTGAATTCTCGTATAATAATAGTTATCAAGAGAGCATCAAGATGGCACCGTTTGAAGCTTTGTATGGCCAAAAGTGTAGAACCCCGTTAAATTGGGTAGAAGCCGGTCAAAGGAGATATTATGGAATTGATTTTGTTCAAGAAGCCAAAGAACAAGTCCATACTATCCAAACCCACATGGCCGCAGCTCAAGCTAAGCAGAAAAGTTATGTTGATCGACGTAGAAAACCTATTGAGTTCGAAGTTGGAGACTTTGTTTACCTGAAAGTCTCACCTATGAAGAGTGTCCAGCGCTTTGGTGTGAAGCGAAAGCTTGCGCCGAGATATGTTGGTCCATTTGAAATCATTGGACAAAGTGGTAAGGTGGCATACAAGATTCAATTACCTCCTGAGATGAGTGCTATCTTCAATGTCTTTCATGTATCCCAATTGAAGAAATGTCTTCGCGTCCCTGAAGAGAGAGTTCCATTGGGGGATATTGAGTTAAAATCATATTTGACCTTCGAACAAAAGCCGGTCCGAGTGATTGACACTCGTGAGCGAGTGACTCGGAGTCGGGTGGTCAAGTTTTACAAAGTCATGTGGAGTAATCAGGGTAGTGAACGTGATGCAACGTGGGAAATGGAAGATTATTTGAGGGATGGTTATAAGGAATTCTATCAACAATGGTACGCTTTTCAAATCTCGGGATGAGATTTTTATAAGGGGGGAGGTCTGTAACACCTAGGTGTTTGGCTTCCACATTTGCACTTGCATTTCATGAACATGAGCATCATTCATTCATTCATAAGCTTATATCACATGAAACATGATTTTGAAACATTGCAACATGTTGCATATTTCATGTGTGTTGTTTCTTTTATGAAATGAAAAGTGTGCAACACTTAAGTGCAACATGTGCAACTCACTTTCGTGAAATGTGGTTACTTCATACTATGCAACAAGATCATGAAACATGTGAAACATGACTATGAAATAGATGTAACATTTCATGTGTTTTTCGTTGTTTCAGTACATACAATGCTTGATTCTTGTGTGACTAATGTGTGGTGTGGCTAACTATATTTTTAAACAACTTAGTTATACTTAGAATGTCATTAGGAACAATGTTCATGTTGATCATTTTGCCTAATTAAGTTTCCAAGTCCTGGTTTGACTTGTATTGACCCTAGGACTCTTTGGTTTGACTGTTTAAAAAGTGTAGCTTAGAGTGTTTGCATGTCTGAGCAACCTTAAACAAAGTTGTAGTAAATTTTATAAGGAACAAACTTTGTTTAGAAGCCAAGTCATGAAAATGTGCACAACATGCTCAAGAAGGTCCCACAAGTCAGTATTGAGGGTTGAATCAATACTTAGAAAATTTTCTAAGTCATAAATACAATTCCAGTTTGATCGAGTCAACTTTGGCTTGATGTAACTCCTGATTCGTGGTGAATTAGACTATGATCCTTGAATAGAAGTTGAAGATGGAAGGCAGGGCTACAACTTTCATGTACATGGTTTTCGCTATTGATCAACGGCTTAGTCGTTTTAACTCATTGAAGTTGCACTGTCAGGCTTGATTGGATCACTGAATGGCGAGCTACAGTGTTCGACAGGTTCAGAACTCGTCGGCCGTGTGGCGCCACCCATCGCCGGCCATCTAACCACGCTGGCCACACGCCGCGGCCGTTCTGGCATCGCAGGCCATGACTTGAACACCCCACGCGCCTGCCCGTACCACTCGTAGTCCATTTCACATTCTCTTTCACCTCCACCGCGCGTAGCAGTGGAGCACCGCTGGCTCCGCCATTGCCGAGTAGCTCCGCCGTCGCTTAGCTCCATCGCCGCCGCAAAAACGCAACTCTCAGCTCGACCACAGCTCCACCGTGACCTCACCTACCTCGTCGACCATCTAGCCGAGCCCTCCGTGCCCTAGGTGAGAGCCAGTGACCATTTTTCCTCCGCCGTCTCCATGCCGCGCCTCGCCGGAGCGGAGCTCACCGTGGCCAAGCACCACCGAGACCCCCTTGTCTCCCTTTCTCTGCCTTTATAGCACCGTAGTGACCTCATGGAGCTCGTACTGAGCTTGGATGAGGCAGCAAGGGCTCACAGCCTTTGGCGCCTTGCGCTGGAGCTCTGCTGTGCCACCATCACCTGCGACGAGCTACCTCCGATTAAACCTAGGTCCCACTAGTAGCATTGATCAACGTGTCTCGTCACGTAGATCACGTAGGTGTCCTCCATTTCGCTGGAGTCCTCGCCGTCGGCGAGCTTCGCCGTGTTCCGCACCGTCGAAGCCGCCTCCCCTATTCTGTCTCACTGACATATGGGCCCGGCTGACACGCGGGTCCCATGTACCAGTGACTGCCTATTCTATGGCTAGTTCAATTATGCAGATTTAAATGCTATTTTGTGAATTTTGTAACTCCAAATGTGTTGATCCAAATGGAGTGATTCAAATTTTGTTAGGTGCATAGTGAAGTCTAGTATTTAAGAAAAATATGACATGAGCACATGATGTAGAAATTTTTGATGAATTAAATAGGAATTTGAAATGTGTTTTCAAATGCATGCAAACTTGTTTGAATTATATCTTGAGTTTCTGTGATCCAAAAATTATGAAGTTTTGTGGGTTAGCTAGTCTTGCCTAGTAGAAGCTCTGGTTAAAATTTGAGAGTCATTGCTTGTAGGGTTTTTGAGTTATAGATTTTCCTTTTGTCATGGATGGATACTTGTGTGAATTTTTGTAAATTATCTAGGAATCCTATGACCATGAAACTTGGTGGGTAGTATCTTAGTACCTTAAGGATGCTAGGAAAAATATGAAATATGTTGCTTGACACTTTTCACTAAGGTTTCCTAATTATGACATTTTAAGCCATTATGCCTTATCATTTTTGTGTAGGCTGTTATACTTACTCAAATGGTGTGAAATTTTTATGGTAGTCTACTTAGAGCATGTAGTATCTACTGTAATTTTTGTAGATTAAATGGTGTAGTTTTCATATATGTTTACCATTTCCTCTAATTAATTAAATAAATTAAGAAAGGTATGAAAAGAAATGTTTTGGTGATGAACACCCTACTTTCTGGTATTCTTGTGATATGTGTAATAAGTGCGTAGAGTTAGTTTTGTCCAATTATATGTTTACATCATAAGTTATTAATTATTTCATTTGCATTATGTCCCTCTGGACAGATCTGGGGACTTTAGAAAGTTCCCAATGATATTTTGGTTTGCTGTGAATGTGATGAATACAAAAGTGGTAGATAATTTATGTATCTAGCTCCTGTCAAAATTTGATGTCATTTGGCCTAGTAGTTTAGAAACTACAGCTGTTTAAAGTTAGGTTCCAGTTTTGCCTACTCTCTGCCTTGGGAAGACAGAGTTCTGTTGATTGAGGAATTCGACCTGGTAAAGGTTGGAATCATGCTTAGAGGTCTGAAAATGAATTGTAGACAATTTCATAAGCTTTCCAAATTGTCTTGTTTCATGTCATTTGGATTTATAAATCTCCAGTTATGGCTAGTTTACTGTACCACTACATAGTCTTTATTTTGCTGAAATACAAATGCTTGAGGGTATGCTTGATGCAATGTTCTCGTTGATTGTTTAGGGGTTAGCCTAACTTGAGAATATGCTTAGGTCCTGGTGCTAGTTCATTAACTGAAGATGAGCAATTATACATTAGGTTGTATAAACTTGGTAAGTAAAGTGATTTGAATAGGGCTTAAGTTGGAATATGCAGACTACAGCGAACATGTGCATTCCCTGAGCATCCCTGACATTCGTTCATGTGCATCCATGATATTTATCTTGTGCATTCATGCAATAGGTGTGCCGGAGGGAGTGATGTTGCTAGAGTTCGAGGGAGCCAACCAGGAGGAGGAGCCCGAGGTGCAGGAAGCCGACGAAGCAGCCACCGCGGAGGAGTTGCCCGAGTGCCCTGACCACCAGCCTTCCTCGTTCCTGAAAGGCAAGCCCCGGAGCATATTAAGCCTCCCATGTTTTTACAAGTACATTGAGTATCTTTTATTCGTTGATGATGCATTAAGTATAGGAATTTGTTGGAACCAATTGCTGCATTATATATCCCTCCTTGTCCAGATATCGCACTGGGATCCTATTTAAGTTCAGGAACGGGTTAAATGCTTAGCCATGCTTAGTGCGGTAGAAGTCAGGTGATTTCCTATCACCTGCGAGCTTTAGGATGAGGTGGATCACGGTTGGCTATATTTGCTATCGTGGAAAAGAACCATGTTAATAATGAATTAAGACCGGGCGGAGTCTTGTGTAGGTTTGGACATAGTGACTCCGTCTGAGTCGTTTAAGGACCGATATGCTGTACGTCCTTATGTCATGTTGAACGCAGCCTAACACTTAGTTGGCCGGATAAGTCATTCCGACCACAAAGCCTAGTAGCTCGGTTCAGGCCGGGGACGCGAGCAGGGGTCCATAATCTGGATGGAAGTAAGGATGTGTAGGGAACCATTGGCGTAAGCCCAAGGGCGAGTTAAGTCACCGAGCACTCATGGCAGAGTGGTTCTCTGATTTTGTGGTACTATTCGGACTCGCGACTTCTGAATTGTACCAACGGTGACTTGTTTGCGACCCTGACGGGGGAAGCAGGGTTTGTGTTAGGAATACCCCTCCAGCTGGATAGGAATCGATTCGAATCGCCGTCTCTCCCGGATAGTGAGAACTTGACTGAGCAGCGGCAATGTAGATTCAATTAATTTAACGATATGGTTAAATGGATGATGATGATAAGGTTGCCACAATGTATACCTGATATGGTTATTAATGTTTGCACCCTAATAAAATGATTGCTTAGTACGGGTGCTAATATAGAGGACAGGTTAATGGCTAAAAGTCACTGCTAGTTCAGGTTAAGAGTTGATCATTATTACTTATGCTTTTCTGCAAAAAGAAAGTGTTAGCCAGATCCACTACATTAAGCTATGCATAATCCTTGGTGTCATTTGTTTTGGTTTTCGACGGGTAAGTCTAGCTGAGTACATTCTCGTACTAAGGGTTTATTCCCTCTTATTGCAGATGACCTTCTATATCAGGGATTCTGTAAGTATTGTCTCCACCCGGCGGGTGATGAAGACTAGATCATGGGCATGATCTCCATTTCTCTTATCTGAATGCTTTTGTAGGATTGTGATCAGTGAACCAGTATTTGTATTTGAACTCGGGTGTGTAAGTCAAACTATTTGCTTCCGCATGTTTTACAAGACTTGTTTTGTAATAACGATGACTCTGTGATGATGTAATCTATTTGCAAACGTCTGTGAAATGTTGTAACGTACGATATGTTATGTTGAATTACTGTGATCTTGGTTGTATGCAAGTTGGTTTGAAATCCTTCGAGATTTCGGTTGACTACCGGGTTTATATGGGCTCAAGTTTGAGAATTTGATCGTTTCGGCGATTGTTTTTATACTTGGGCTCTTATAAATTGGTCGGTTCTGTGACAAAAACACAACTAAGAACAGGCACCAACCAACAGACAAGCTTGAAAAGAGCACACTAAATGGCATGGCTCGGCTGCTACAATTTCAAGAGCGCAAGAATTGCCACGGCAAGGGCGGTAGTCGTCGCTCATTCCACCGCGAGGCCCCTAGGAGCACACGTAGCAACTCCCCTTTAGGACCTTTGCATTGAGTTACACACACATTCCCGATACAAAGCATTCCGAACAACTCGTTCAATCACGCACATAAGTCTTCAATACTTAAGCTAGAACTTTATGGAGAATGACATAAAGATATAATACGAAACTACTATTAACATTACCTATCTATTTGTCTACTGTCCTCAATCTAGGTTACATCTCATTCGCTCTTCTACTCATCGGATTACATGCAGCTCATCTTGGAGGACTTCCAAGGGTTACTAATCGTTGCACTCGCAGGAGGTAACCTCGAAGGAAACACTCAACCACCTGCAAAACAACTTAACGACAACACTATGAATACATTTCGTACTTGTAGGACTTAATTCCAACATATAGATATTTTTTGGATGCATAGGTGATTTATTGGGCATTTGTATATTTTGCAGAAAACTCATGGCATTACTTAGATGACATGCTATGATCCATCTTAAAGAATTAGTATTATCAAGAATGATATCCATAGGGAGATTAAGCATATATAAACCATATCTTCACGTTCCATCATTACGCTACCATGGGTATAGAAAGTAGGAACAACTAAATAGTTCCCTCACAAGGGACTCAAGGCTTTTGAACTCTACATAGGTGTACAACTGTACCCACATAGAGACCGGGACGAACCACCATACCCGTGCCTAGGTAAGGGTCGCCTCATGTTCCCCAACCTTTCTCTAATCCGGTCTGAGTATCTAACGAAAGGTTCGGCTAGTGCCTGGTCAATGTCCTAGACATTCTCGACCGACGCCACCCCCTTGCCAGTTTCACAGAGAAACCGATCGCAATTAGTTACTTGGTTTGTTGACCCTATCTGCGACACGTGGTTTGTACGGGTGGTTACTTGGACTCACGTATCCCAATAAATGGACCTTAGCTGCTCCATGAGCTGTCATTTGAGATCCCACACTCACAACGACCTACCCCTCACATGAGCAAGTTACCAAAGTAGTATTCCAAGATTATAGCATTTTTAGTGATATTATTCCTTAGCCAGATTAGTGAAGTAAATCAAGTTGTACCCTCATTGCTTTTAGTGATTGAGGATCCCAGTGTAGCATCCTACACATGCGAGAATGAGTTCCCTTCTCATACTTGACTTCTACCGTTACTAGGTAACTAAGCAATAAGCAATTAAGTGTTTCTATTCCCATTGTTTAGGTGAAGGGCTTCTAACAGATTAAAGAGTGACTCTAAGCGTAGAGTGAACAAGATAATTATTGAAAGCTAAATGCGATGCATAACTCATAATGAGACATCATAAGTATCCAAAATAGGGCTTAGAGTAGTGGGGTGCCTACCTGATAACAATCTTGATTCCTAAAGATCCAGTTAGTGGTGATGACTCACATACGATCCTCACAAAATGAGGCGACCCAACATGAAAAGAGAGGATCCGGTGATTGGAGACGGTTGTGCTATAGGTATAGACTTTCAGGTTGATTAGGAACTTAGGAAGAGACTCTAACTATGGCCCTGCTATCGTACTGCTAGTAGCTTAGCCTCTTTGGGTAGCGGTTGGCCCTTTTAGGTAGGTTGTCTAAACAGATTTACATTCTCAGCGACTTGCGGACACTCCGCCCTAAATGACGGACGCTCCGTTGTACCTGGTATTGGGGTGAGGTGACTCTGTTTGGCTCTTTATGGTAGGCAGATACTCCATGGGAGGTCACTAAGACTCTGGTATGTTCAAGACTTAGTCAATTCTAAGCTTCACGGCTATCCTTGGATTGTCTGATCTACTGATGGGTGGTCCAGTACAAGCTGGGTACTCTCGGGTTGCTAGGTGACTACTCCTTATAATTCATCGGATGCTCTGTTGTGAGTGACAAACACTCCGGTATGAACTGGTCACTCTTGGATTCAGTGCCTTGAAGGTTTTATAATTCAATGGACAATCCGTGGAGTACTGCGGACACTTCGATGGTCCCGGTTGACTATAGATAAGACTTTCTTGTGGCTAGACTCAGGGTTAACGGACACTCTGTCCTAATGACGGACTCTTCATCAGTTGGGCGATAGAACCTATGCTCTTAGGTTCTTGGGTGATGACTTGGGGTTCATGCCTAGATCTTGGGTTGGGACCTTCATGCATGTGCATGACACTCCTAGTGTAGCTTAGGTTGACAACTAGGCTTGGGATCCTTATGGTTTAGGCTTGGGTTAACTAGTGATTCCTTATCTAAGAGAAACCCTTAGGATATAGAGAGATTGAGCATGACAGCTTAGCTTGGGCTGTTGATGAATTCTTTGTCATCAAGGTTGAAGATCCACGCTTGTCCTTCTTGCTTGCAAGCTAAGGAGAGAGATTCCTTACTTGGGCTGCTTCCCACCAAAAGATCCATGAGATGAGAGATTTGTGGGAGCTCAAGTACTTGATCTAAATGCTGATCTTGCTGCTCTTTGCAATCTTGGTTCACTTCTCCACCTTCTTCCTCTTCACTTTCTCACTCTAGTTCATCCTTTCCTTCTTTTGTTCTTCCTTCTAGAGAGAGACACAATGTGTGAGGGAAATGAGAGGAGAGTGAGTGGAGATAAGGTTTAGGTGTTGGGAACTATCTCTAGTTTGTGCTGACATGTGGGCCATGCCCCTTAATGGATGACAGCTCATTTCCTACTCAATCTACAGTCTCTATACTATTATCAGATGGTCCTGAAAACACATTGGGCTGTCCGATAGACTCCAGTTTCGCCTATCCGAACTTGAGAACCTAGTCTCTCTGACCTTGAGTCCATATTGAGGCTTGCAATGGTTGTGCCCATTCTTCATTCCTTTGGTAAACATAATTACCTTAAACCAGGTTCTTTGATTGACGTCTTCCTTTGATGGTCGTTTGGTTGTCAAGGTTGGCTGGCAGTTAACTTGCGTGTCGTCATGTAGTCGGTTACTAGGGCGTAACACTCTTTGACTTGGGTGGCTAAGGGTGCCCACAGAATCTAATGGGTTGTCTCTTGGGCATCCAAAAGTGAGAGCCTATGGTGTAACAGACTCGGGTCATTACAACTCTCCCCCACTTGAATTCAAGCTCGTCCTCGAGCTTGCCAAGTGGTTGCTCGGGGTTTACTTGAGGACTTATCCCAAAATTTCTCTACCCTTTTCTATTATCTTACCTCTGTAAGGCTTGTTAGTTGGTTAATGTTTTGATGGATGGTCCATCATTCTTCATAGATTCTCCGGTGTACCTCTAAATCCAATTTTTATTATCGAGTTTAGCAATCTGGCAGACGCTCTGACGTCCTCACGGACTGTCCAATAAAATTGGGCTATATATATAGGACAATAGCCCCCTAGACATGTTCTTTTCTTTTCTCCGCCAGTCGGTCCCCCACGCGCATGTGTCCACGCCGCCACCCACTCTATGGCACCATCCTTTGGATGCTTCTTCCTTGATTCCTTCGGTCACGTGCCCAACCACGTGCTTCTCCAAGATGTGGGGTGCTGAGTAAGCTCCTTTTTCCTTTGCTTTCACCTTTTTCCCCATGGTTGGAAATCTAGGGTTAGTCTGATCTATGCAATAGCTAGGGTTAATTCAAATCTCTCTTGGGGGTCTTGTAGAGTAGGCTTGGATGTGCCTCCATGCAAGTTTTGATGCATTGGTGTTGGTTGAATCGTGAGATTTTGCGGATTGAGCACCGGTTGTTCATAGTAGTGATGTTGTTCTGTTCACACTTTGGCGGATGGCCCATGGACCTTGCGGACGATCTGTTGGCTAGTCTGTAGCATGCCTTTGCCCTGTGTACAGTTTGTCTGTTGGTGGGAGGTTCCAAAAATTTTGTGCAATACTCTGGTAGTGCCTGGTTGTTCTCTGTCTTAATTACTTCTGCTCTTTGTTTGTGCTGACGGATGGTCCACAGACCTTATTAGACACTCCGTCAGTTTCTGTCCAGTATGACGTTGCCCAATTTTGTCCAACTTGTTGTTACAACCTTGTAGATACTCTTTGGATGTGTTGGTGAGCTGATGTAGAGGTTGCACATGGTATTGCCACCTTGTTCTTGTTTCCATGCCCATGTCTGCCTTGAACTTATCTTTAGTCCATTCTTTGTCAATCATTGCACTAATCTTGCCCAAAATTGCTAACCCTTGTTGTTTTTTCTTCTTCCTTGTAGGTGTACTCTGATTCTTCATCTTTGTGGTGGTGGTAGGGAGAAAAAAAGACCAAGGAGAGATGCTGGTGGTGGCAAAGGTCTAGTTCCCAATGTTGACGATCCAATGGATAGTGATTATGATGTTACAGAGGAGATGGGGAGCAAGAAGATAGCTCCACACAAAGCGAGGTCTAAGAGTGCCTTGAATGCTCCACCAAGGCGTCAGCTACCTCCACCACGGCGACAACCTTCACCGTCACCTTCAAGTTTGTCTTCACAATCTCCATCACCGTCTGGTAGTGGTGAAGATGACAGTGATGGTGATGAGGAGAGGGAACAAGGGAGTGAAAGTGATGGTGGAAGCAATGACGAGGAGGAGGGCAATGAAGGTGAAGAGGGTATCGAGGAGGAGGAAGAGTCCAGTGATGAGGGATTGGAATACAATCCTAGGACAGTCATATCCCCTATCAGCACCGCAAGTCCGCCCTCTGATTGGAAACAGTGGGGTAGAGACCACTTTAGGGATTTCCACGATGCCTATAATCTGAAGCAGTTCAGCCAGCCACAATCCTCCCCAAGTCCTTTCTTTCATACTCAAGACCAGTATGACCTCTTCTGGGGCTTGTTTGAGCAGGCTGTCATGTGCGCAAACCAAAAGTGGGTAGAGTGGGAATTCATGAATAATGTAACACCCTAGGTGTTAAGCATCACTAAAACTTGGCCATGTCATCATCATGCATGTTAATCATCTATAAGTAGCTAACCATGCCTTGCATTAACTAAAAATTAATATTTATTTTATAGAAATGTTATGCATGTGTGATGCTTGAGTGAAAACTTAAATTTTCTTTTAAGGTACTTTGTGGCCTCCGACTTTCAAATTTCACTAAAATACTTGAAATTATGCTCTAATAAACTTCGAGGTGTAAAGTAGGTGCTTTACACTAGTGACAAGTATGAAGCACGAATTCAAGTTCAAACCCTTAAAAATGGAGCCCCAAATTTGGATTCAAAACATGGATTTCTGCACTTAGCCATATTTGGTTAAGTATTGAAAATCAGTATTGGATTCACTTTTGTGGGAATTATTAAAATGAATTTTATAAATAAACTTGTTCAAACAGTAATATCATTGTGCAGTATGAAATGTGTACTTTACAATGGTGTCATTGGTTGATTTGTGTGTTCACTAATTAATCACCAATTAATTCACAAACATCCCTAATCTAACAGCTTTGTAAAACCCTAACTGAAGGTCTGTCAGTTTAGGGCTTCTTGTTTCTATTTCCCTCTGTTCTTGGATCCCTATCTCTAGATCCAGCTAGAATTAGGTGATGATGCCAAAAGCAAAGGTGGAGATCATAGTTAGGTGAGCAACTTTTATTTTTGGAGCTCGTCGAGTTCATGTTTGGAATCTGGAGAAAATGGAAGAGGAAGGGGACGGTTTTAGTCGCTACAGTGCACGTCGCTGAAAGCAGACTACCTGCTTGCTGCCAGTCACCACTCTTTCTCACTGCTTCATGTGCCGTGACATGCAGCTATTTCCCTAGCCACATCACAAGCAAGAGGTGGACACCTAGAAGCCTCCCCATCGCCCATATCTCGCCAAGTCAGCCGTAGTGGTCACCTCCTCCTCCTTCCACCACCGTCGTTGAGCTCTCGGTTCACCGTGAATTCACCACCACCACTCCACCTCGCCACAATTCATCTCGCAGCCATGCTCGCCTCACCCCTACACATCGTTTGAGCCACACCGTACCGTCCCTCATCACCGGAGGTGCCCACAGTCCATCATCTTCCTCGATGATGTTCGTAGCGCCGTCATGAGCCCCTTCTCCATGGGCAACCCTCTGTGGTGCACTTCCACTCCATCCATCATGTTCTTTAGCTTCACTGGGATGTCCTATTACTTATCGGCTCGCTCGTTTTGATAGTTGACCTCCAGATGCGCCAAAACATCATCGTCGTCATTGGTTCATGCTGCCGCCATCATCCCCAACGCCAATGACTTACCTCCACCTAGCCTCCGTCTCAACCAGCAGGAGCACTGATGTTCTGGTGAGCTCCTAAAGCTAACCCCACTGTCCATTTAAGTTTAACTATGGCCTTATGGCCAGAGCACCACCGCGTCGGCGTGCTCTGTTTTGGTGAGCCACCATGGCCGCGGTCGCGAGCGTAGTTAAGTTGTGCACGCTCAACCGACCCCTTGAGCGTGTGCGTGCGAGCGAGTGGAGTGTACCGATGGCCTTCATGTCGCTGGGGCCTCACTGTTGAGCTTGTTTGTCGTGCTGCCATGGCCACTGGCATGGACACTGTCGTGCCGTAGTTGATCGACCATCATCGTCAGTAAGATCGTGAGGTCGAGAGGGACATGTAGGGCTAGTTGGTGTCACCAGAACCACCATCGATGACCTTAGCCACCATGCCGGAATGTCGCCAACCCACCGGAGTTGCCGTCGTGCTCGTCGATGTCCACCAGATGACCAACCCGTACCACTAGGGTGTGCGCGATGACGAGAGGAGTGCAGCGGGGTAGGTCTCATCGCCGGTGAGCTCACCGTCGGTGAGCACCCATCGGTCAATGGTCGTTGGTACCACGGTCAGCGTGGGCGTACTGTGCTCGGTTGACCGAGCCCGGCTGTCAGTAAGGGAGGGTGAAAGGGCAGCGGGTGAGAGAATTTCTATTCCTTTTTGTTTTTCTAAAAATATTAATAAGTGTTGAAAGTTGATTAATTCATAACTAAATAATTAAGACTAATAAAATGATAATTTTTTATGTAAGCTTGCTACATTGTGTTTGATCAGAGAAAAATATGAGTTGGTGGAAGTCAGTATTTTGTTAGGTTTAAAAAATACCTCTTTTAATTAATAAATGAACCTTCCATGATTTTTATAGATTAAAAGATTATCCAAAAATCATGAAATTATTTATATATACTTTATATGCTTAAATCAACCTTCACAAAAAGTTTGGCTCTGTTTTGATGAAAATAAATTGCCACTTAATTTAAATGTCTTTTATGGATTAATAAAAATAAAAAAAATGATTTCTATAAATCCCTAAATGGTTTTGGTATGATTTTGGACTTGATTGTGGACCTTGGAACACTCACACTTTGTTGTTCCATGGCAAATACTTGCATGGTTGAGTTCTCATGATTAACATGTTAATAATTAATAACAATATTGTCTAGTGAGTAATTAATCCAATTGTTTAGTGAAGGAAAGTTGTACTTAAGTTAAATTAATCTTATTAATCATCTTGATGCCTATGTAACACTTCATCATTCTAAAGCATGCATAATTATTTACGTTTAGTGAATCAGAGTGGTGACCCTTGTGTTGAGCAAGTCCAAGAGGAGGGTTTTCACTCTGTGGAGGTTGGGTCCGAGGGCTGTGTTGTTTCTAAGATATGTGATAACCTCGACACCGTAGGCAAGCCCCGGAGCATATAACCACTTCCTTATGTTTTACAAATATTATTCACATAAGTCTTATGCTTGTTGCATTAAGTACTATAGGAGTTGATTGATCACCTTTTGCTGCATCACCTGCCTTGATATTCTTATACCATTCCTTGCTACCTTTTAAGTATCATAATCTAGTTATGCTTAGTCATGCTTAGAGGATAAGAGCTGAGCAACAAAGTAAGTTTCACATGTTCTTACCCCAGGAATGCCCTGTGGTTTGATCATAATCATGATTTTAATTTGAGACGGGGTGGAATCTTGGTTTGCATCCAGTTTGAGGCTCGACGTAGTGCCCTGCTTAAGTCGATTGAGGACCGTACATTGTAGACCTATTGTAAGTCGAGACCTTGTAGTACTAGCCACATACTCTGGTAAGCCTAACACCCCCGCTATTCCATTATGTGAAAGGCCAACCATGCACTGGGAGTGGAGAGATGGTGAGAGTAGCGTGTACACATCCTGTGGAACCACCAGTAGTGGCGTAGGGAGGTGGAGTACTATGCTCTCGGGTAGCGGTAGACCCATTCATGTTTTGGAGGATCCGAGTGAGGGTTGATATATGTAGGTTCGGGGCCAGTCCTAAACCTGCATATGTCGTGTGGTAAGGAAACTCCAGCTGGGCCAAATCGATTCGAATCGCCGTGCTTCTTGGGGAAGGAGACTCGATTCTCTGCTCTACATCATAGTTAATAACTGAAAGATTAGTTATATGACCATGAGATGAGATGGTTAAATAAGTGATTATTTTAGATCAGGTGCGAATGAGAGACTCATAAGTACTTAACATGAGCTAAAACCTTGAAAGTAAGGATCAATCTTTAGTAAGCATTTCTACAAAACAAAATCTTGATTCTTGCTTCAGACTTACCTTGATTCCCCGTAAGCCTGCATATCCCTGGAGTCTTTCCTTTTTGTTGGTTAAGCCTTGTTGAGTACCTTTGTACTCAGGGTTTGTTAAACCCTTGTTGCAGGTGAGTCCCTTGAGTAATTAGGCTTTTGCCCCAACTGCATAGCGGTTCTAGGGGAGGAGTCCCAGCAGTAGAGCTGTTGTTGTCCTACACCCTTGGGTGGGGTGAACTTCTTTTGATTGTAGTATAAAGTAGTACCTGTTTTGCTACCACACTACCTGAATGGCTAAAACTTAAGGTTTGTAATAACTTAATAACTTGTTTGTAAACTTGTGGTATTGTAAGACTTCTGCCACTTACTCTAATGTAATATATTTCTATATTGTACAACTATTGTAATATTACAATGCTTTCTGTAATGGATCCTGCTCGAGAGAATAAATGTGGATGATTCAGGTTTCCCGAGGACACCCGATAGACTACCAAAGTTATTTGGCTCTCATGTGCAGCAGTCAGAAGTCTAAAGGACAATGACAGGTGCATGTTGCCATATAACTTGGGTGGTTTGGCCATAGCTAGTATCAGAGCATGACATTAGAGAAGTTGTTGTAGTACTACTTTACAAAACTTCAAAATGAATTATGCAAATTAATTTCAAGTCTCAATTGGTCAAAAGGTTGCTTCTGACTCATCCTCATGCTTTCTTAGGATGTCTCAAAGGATACCATTTGTCATGACCAGGGCTGAAGGAACTAAAGGATTTCCAGCCATGCTACGGGAGCTTATGTGGCGTGCCAACTTCTCCTACACACCGGAGTACTCTGTCTACACCACTAAAATAGGTCCTAATCTTGTAGAATGCTATGCTAGTGTTCTCCTGCATCCCCATCTCATGACCGGTCCGCTAGAAAGATCTCACATCTTTTCTGGTATTGGAAGTTCCACTAAAGCTGCAATCCAAGCCTGTGCCTATAATGCCTGTACTAGCATTAGATGCAGATACTCAGAGCTTAACTGTTCCTATACCTTTGCCTACTTTCCTTACTGAGTCACCCGGAGTGTAAATGAAGTCCTATACCCACATCCTGAACATTAGGATGATAACCAGAGCTATAGGATGTCTGAGCTTATTCGAGCACAAGATGTCTCCTACCGATGCCTTACCTCGGAGTTGAATGAGACCCAAAATTGTTTAGGAGACATGACCGCAGAGTTAGAAAATCTTCACAACCGCCACTCATATCCCTCCATTGAGACTAGAGCACCATTTGTTTTCACCCAACAGACCTTTTACCCAAAATTGACCTACACCCAGTCCTTCTAGGAGAGCGTTATCCTATCATCCCTTCATGTAACCGTTATGCGTCCCTGAGTGAACTAAGAGGGGCTATGGGAGAGCCAGGAAACCTTACCCATCCTGAGGCAACGGGAGATACCGGTCTTCCTATCTTCTATAATCTTCCTGCTTTTCCTCGTCATCGTTTTGCTCGTTATCCGTATGATCATGAGGGTGGAGGATACACTTAGAGAGTTATATAAAAGTGGGATAGCATGATTTACATCGCCCTACATTGTAAAAACTTAAGTGTGTTATTGTTTGTTACTGCTTTATGTAAAAAAAGTTTGTAATAGAGCTATGTAAGCAGGTTTGTAGAATCATAAGATCATTCATGCATCATGTCTTTATAATCTTTTAATTACCTTTCCCATTTACTTGTAGTTTGGTATTAAGTAATTTGTTAGTCCTTTTTCTTGCTATCCATCCTTTTGTGTAACTTATTTGTTTATGGAATCCGATTACTAAAAGGTCATAAATTCCCTACAGAATGAGGACTCGTTCCGGAGCCACCGATACACCTAGCTCTTCATGTGGTCATTAGCCCACACCCCCACCTAACCCACCACTAGCACCCACTCTTGCTGATGCTATGGCTACTTTGATAAACCTCAGTGCTGACAATGCCTGCATCCTCCAAGCATTGGCCCAAAATAGAGAACCTGCTCCTCAAGGTTGACAAGATCCACACGCAAATAACACCTATGCCGACTTTCTCAAAACCCACCCTCCTGTGTTCCTTAAAGCCGATGAGCCACTAGAGGTAGATGATTGGCTCTGTACCATCGAAGAAAAGCTTGGCCTCATCCACTGCCACGATGTTCAGAAAACCCTATTCGCTGCACACCAACTCTAGGGCCCTGCTGGCGCATGGTGGGCAAACTTCCTCGTAACCCACCCCAAGGGACATCAGGTTCCGTGGGCTAACTTTCATACCGCTTTTCGAGCTCACCATATCCCAGAGGGTGTGATGGCGATAAAGTTAGAGCAATTTATCAAGTTACAGCAGGGAAGCCAGAGTGTGAGGGAATATTTGGTTCAGTTCAATCATTTATCCTAGTATGCGTCAGAAAATGTCAATACTGATGCTAAGAAAAAGCAATGGTTCATCCGTGGGCTTGACCCTAAGATTCAAAAGGTGTTAACTACTTGTTCCACTGCTGATTATCATGAGACTGTCAATGTTGCTATATCTTATGAAGAAAAAGATCGTCTTTGTCAGGAGGCAAGGGAGAGGAAACATGTGCACATGGGATTCTCTGGTGGTAATAATCAGCACTAGAGGTTTGCATACCAACATGGCCATCATTTTTTTATCGTCCATCTCAGCAATAGGGCCAGCAACAGTCAAATATCTAACCTGCTGTAACTTCTTCCTATCCATGTCAGTCGAATGCTATGGTGTTTGCCCCAACAACCCACCAAATAATCCTAACCTCCCATGTTTCAACTGTGGTAAGGTTGGACACTTTTCTCGGGAGTGTCACCTTCCCAGATAGAACAATGGTCCTAGGCCACCAATGAACCAGTAGTACAACAATCAACCGCAGGGTAATCAGCAGAATGCCTAGAAGAAAGGACCTGGACCAAAGGTAGGTCGAGTGCATTATATCCAGGGTGAGACTATTTTGGAAGGTGAACCCATCATGTTGGGTATGTCTTCTTTCGTCATACCCTGCAGTTACATCTCTTTGAATCAAGTGCATGGCATGATATCACCAATAAGCATAGAGTATGGAGAGGCAGCTATCCTTAGGGACTACGGAGAGTGTTATGGATTTCTTTGTCCTGTCTAGGTTACTAACTCCTTTACAATAGTAACCTTCTCTCCTTGTGTTTTATGAGATATCTTGCTGATAAATGTGCTTGACACGTTTCCTTTTCCATTACTAAACCCCAGGAATTAGGACTTGTGTAATCTCGGGGCGAGATTTCTGTAAGTGGGGAGGAGCTGTAACACCCTAGGTGTTAAGCATCACTACAACTTGGTCATGTCATCATCATGCATGTTAATCATCTATAAGTAGCTAACCATGCCTTGCATTAACTAAAAATTAATATTTATTTTATAGAAATGTTATGCATGTGTGATGCTTGAGTGAAAACTTAAAATTTCTTTTAAGGTACTTTGTGGCCTCCTACTTTCAAATTTCACTAAAGCACTTGAAATTATGCTCTAATAAACTTCGAGGTGTAAAGTAGGTGCTTTACACTAGTGACAAGTATGAAGCATGAATTCAAGTTCAAACCCTTAAAAATGGAGCCCCAAATTTGGATTCAAAACATGGATTTCAGCACTTAGCCATATTTGGTTAAGTATTGAAAATCAGTATTGGATTCACTTTTGTGGGAATTATTAAAATGAATTTTATAAATAAATTTGTTCAAATAGTACTATCATTGTGAAGTATGAAATGTGTACTGTACAATGGTGTCATTGGTTGATTTGTGTGTTCACTAATTAATCACCAATTAATTCACAAACATCCCTAATCTAACAGCTTTGTAAAACCCTAACTGAAGATCTGTCAGTTTAGGGCTTGTTGTTTCTATTTCCCTCTGTTCTTACATCCCTATCTCTTGATCCAGCTAGAATTAGGTGATGATGCCAAAAGCAAAGGTGGAGAACATAGTTAGATGAGCAACTTTTATTTTTGGAGCTCGTCGAGTTCATGTTTGGAATCTGGAGAAAATGGAAGAGGAAAGGGATGGTTTTAGTCGCTATAGTGCATGTCGCCGGCAGCATACTGCCTGCCTGCTTGCCGCTAGCCGCCGCTCTTGCTCGTCACTTCACACGCACATGACATGCAGCTGTATCCCCAGCCACATCACAAGCAAGAGTTGGATGCCCAGAAGCCTCCTCGTCGCCCTTATCTCGCTGAGTCGGCTGCAGTGCTCACCTCCTCCTCCTTCCACCACCGTCGTTGAGGTCTCGGTTCACTGGCGAATTCACCGCCACCACTCCGCCTCACCACAATTCATCTCGCAGCCACGCTCGCCTCACCCCTACGCATCGTTGGAGCCACACCGTACCTTCCCTCGTCACCGAAGGTGCCCGCGGTCCATCATCTTCCTTGACGACATTTGTAGCACTGCCATGAGCCCATCTACCGTGGCAGCCCTCTGTGGTGCACCTCCGCCCCATCCATCATGTTCTTTAGCTTCGTCGAGATGTCCTGTTACTTATCGGCTTACTTATTTTGATAGTTGACCTCTAGATGCGCCAAAACATCATTGTCGTCATTGGTTCACGCTGCCGCCATCATCCCCAACGCCGGTGACAGCTCTACCTAGCCTCCGTCTCACCTAGCAGGAGCACCAAAGTCGCGGTGAGCTCCTAAAGCTAACCCCACTATCCATTTAAGTTTTATTGTGGCCTTGTGGCTGGACCACCACCGCACCGGCGTGCTCTATTTTGCCAAGCCGCCGCAGCTGCGGTCACGAGCGCAGTTAAGTTGTGCGCGCTCAACGGACCCCTTGAGCATGTGCGTGGGAGTGAGTGGAGTGTACCGATGGCCTTCGCATCATCGGGGACCTCACCGTTGAGCTTGTCTACCGTGCTGGAGCTGTGTCATGCCGCCATGGCCACTGGCGTGGATGATGTCATGCCATAGTTGATGGACCATCACCGTCAGTGAGTTCGTGAGGTCGAGAGGGACGTGTAGGGCTAGTTGGTGTCGCTAGAACCACCGTCGATAACCTTAGCCGCCGTGCTGGAACGTCGCCGACCCGCCAGAGTTGCCGTCGTGCTCGCTGTCATGCACGAGATGACCAACTCATACCACTAGGGTGTGCGCGATGACGAGAGGAGTGCTGCGGTCAGCGCAGGCGCACTGTGCACGGTTGACTGGGCCCGGCTGTCAGTCAGGGAGGGTGAGAGGGCAGCGGGTGAGCAAGAATTTCTATTCCTTTTCGTTTTTCTAAAAATATTAATAAGTGTTGAAACTTGATTAATTCATAACTAAATAATTAAGACTGATAAAATGATAATTTTTTTTGTGTAAGCTTGTTACATTGTGTTTGATCTGAGAAAAATATGAGTTGGGGGAAGTCAGTATTTTGCTAGGTTTACAAATTACCTCTTTTAATTAATAAATGAACCTTCCATGATATTTATAGATTAAAAGAATTATCCAAAAATCATGAAATTATTTATATATGCTTTATATGTTTAAATCAACCTTCACAAAAAGTTTGGCTCTGTTGTGATGAAAATAAATTGCCCACTTAATTTAAATATCTTTTATGGATTAATAAAAATACAAAAATGATTTCTATAAATCCCTAAATGGTTTTGGTGTGATTTTGGACTTGATTGTAGACCTTGGAACACTCACACTTTGTTGTTCCATGGCAATTACTTACATGATTGTGTTCTCATGATTAACTTGTTAATAACAAATAACAATATTGTTTAGTGAGTAATTAATCCAATTGTTTAGTGAAGGAAAGTTGTACTTAAGTTAAATTAATCTTATTTATAATCATGATGCCTATGTAGCACTTCATCATTCTAAAGCATGCATAATTATTTACGTTTAGTGAACGAGAGTGGTGACCCTTATGTTGAGCAAGTCCAAGAGGAGGGTTTTCACTCTGTGGAGGTTGGGTCCGAGGGCTGTGTTGTTTTTGAGATATCTGACAACCCTGACACCGCAGGCAAGCCTCAGAGCATATAACCACTTCCTTACATTTTACAAATACTATTCACATAAGTATTATGCTTGTTGCATTAAGTACTATAGGATTTGATTGATCACCTTTTGCTGCATCACCTGCCTTGATATTCTTATACCATTCCTTGCTACCTTCTTAGTATCATAATCTAGTGATGCTTTGTCATGCTTAGAGGATAAGAGCTGAGCAACAAAGTAAGTTTCACACGTTCTTACCCTAGGAATGCCCTGTGGTTTGATCATAATCATGATTTTAATTTGAGACCGGGCAGAATCTTGGCTTGCGTCCAGTTTGAGGCTCGATGTAGTGCCCTACCTAAGTTGATTGGGGACCGTACTGTTATAGACTTGTTGTGAGTCGAGACCTTGTAGTATTGGCCACATACCCCAGTAAGCCTAACACCCCGGCTATTCCATTATGTGAAAGGCCAACCGCGCACTGGGATTGGAGAGATGGCGAGAGTAGCGTGTACACATCCTGTGAATCCACCAGCAGTGGCACAGGGAGGTGGAGTACTATGCTCTCGGGTAGCGCTGGTCCCATTCATGTTTTGGAGGATCTGAGTGAGGGTTGATATATGTAGGTTCGGGGCCGGTCCTAAACTTGCATATGTCACGTGGTAAGGAAACCCCAGCTACGCCAAATTGATTCAAATTGTCGTGCTTCTCGGAGAAGGAGACTCGATTCTCTGCTCTACATCGTAGTTAATAACTGAAACATTAGTTATATGACCATGAGATGAGATGGTTAAATAAGTGATTTCTTTAGATTAGGTGAGAATGAGAGACTCATAGGTACTTAACTTGAGCTAAAATCTTGAAAGTAAGGATCAATCTTTAGTAAGCGTTTCTACAAAAGTAAATTATGATTCTTGCTTCAGACTTACCTTGATTCCCCGTAAGCCTGCATATCCCAAGAGTCTTTCCTTTTCGTCGGTTAAGCCTTGTTGAGTACCTTTGTACTCAGGGTTTGTTAAACCCTTGTTGCAGGTGAGTCTCTTGAGCAGTTAGGCTTTTGCCCCTGCTGCATAGCGGTTTTGGAGGAGTCCCAGCGGTAGAGCTGTTGTTGTCATGCACCCTTGGGCAGGGTGAACTTCTTTTGATTGTAGTATAAAGTGGTACCTATTTTGGTACCCCACTACCTGAATATGGCTAAAACTTATGGTATGTAATAACTTAATAACTGGTTTGTAAACTTATGGTATTGTAAGACTTCCGCCACTTACTCTGATGTAATATATTTGTATATGGTACAACTATTGTAATACTGCAATGCTTTCTGTAATGGATCCTGCTCGAGAGAATAAATGTGGATGATTCAGGTTTTCCGAGGACACCCGACAGACTACCAGAGTTGTTTGGCTCTCATGTGCAGCAGTCAGAAGTCTAAAGGACAATGATAGGTGCATGTGGGCCATATAACTTGGGCGGTTCTACCACAAATAATTAAGTACGAGCCTCTCCGAGGTTTGTTGTCCAAGGTTGAAGAGGCCGGGTTGAAGAAGGTCATGCCATTTTGACATAATTGGAATAAAGTTGTGGTCTGGCAGTTCTACTCCACACTTGAGGTGAACCATGAGAAGGAAACAATCAAGTGGATGACTGGGAAAGGCAAGTACAAAGCCTCTTTTGGGGAATTCACAGATGTGTGCGGGCTTGATTATCAGATTATGAAGGAGGGAGAGCAGATGGACATGCTTCCTAAGGCAAGAAAGAAGAGTGAGGTGGCTCAACTCTTTACAAATTTAGACTTCAAGTTTAGAAAGGTCAAGGGTCTAGCGATGGAACCAAGTGTCCTAAACACTATGCTTCGCTGTACTCTACTGCCCAAGGTCGGTAACACTGATGCTATCCATGAGAAGTACTACGTGGCCATCAAGAGCATTCTAAATGGCACAAAGGTGAACTAGGATGCTTTCCTTGTTGAGGAGCTAATGTGGTGCGAGCATGAGGTGCGGGGATCCTTGAGTTAGGAGCCATACATCATGGCATTGGTCAAATCCAAGGCAGCCTTCTAGGGTGTTGAAGAAATAATGCACAAGTCCTTCCGTCCGCATGTCAATGACAAGGATTTCTTCACCAAGGGCTTGCCTCAACCTCGGGCTCCATCAACTAAGGGAGGGGAGTCTTTAGTTCGAGGGGCTACTCATGGTCATAGGAGGAATGCAGGTGCTGGGGCTTAGGGTGGTTGGGTGCCTCCAACCAGTTTCTTTGATCCATACTTTGAGGGCATCCGTACTCACGTGCATAATCTGATAGCGCCAATGGAGGGGAACCTTGATCAAAGGTTCGAGCATGAGCAAAGCTGCTTGCAGGAATGCCTCATCGACCCGCTGTAGACTTTAGTACGCAACTTGACTAAGAGGGTGGAGTTGCTTGTCTCTAGGGAAGAGCTACGAGAAGTCCGCAATGACTCGGCAGCCAATGCTCAAAACATTGCGCAGCTCAAGCAGTCTCATGACAACCTCGCTGCCCATATCTACCAGGTTTTCCAGCTGATAGTTCCAGGTAAGTCCATCTATCCATTTTTTAGGATTTTTGCACCTTAAATTCCTTATATCCATTTTGATCTGGGCTCACCTTTCTTGCAGGTGCAACTACAGTGCCCCGTCCAGCGTCGTATGCTCGGGTAGTGGTTACATCAGGCTCTGCCCCATCGGGTATACACTTGAATTCTCTTCTATTTCTAGATTTGCATCTCACATATTCCAACTTAGTGAGTCCGGATTCAACACCTGACTTTCATGCAGGAGCACCTCCGAATGTGTCTACCACTGGCGTCTCTGTTTTGGCGTACTAGTTGATTCCTCTGCAGCCGCACTCACAGCAGCAACCACAGCAGCAGACCCCGCTGTCGCCTCCATAGCAGTGATGCTTGTCCTTATCTTCTGGTCATACTCTTGTGATGGCTTAAAAACTTGAGTCTATTGCTCGCTTGTTGCCCAACCACACCAGGAGTGACACTTATTTGGACACACTTGGTACTTAGTTGTCGGTGCTGTCACTCGTCGAGGTGATCATCCTATTACACTGGCCATGGTTAAATGGTTAAGGACCTAGTGGATCCTTTATGTCATGGTTGTGAACTATATCCGTGAATCTCTTGTGTTGTTGGCGATGCCTCTTAGATATCCTGTTTATATGTGCTTGATTTCTTGTCTTGTGATTGGGAGATAAGGCCAAGATACAGGGGAAACTTTGCAAAAATTCTTCTGACGAGATAAGGGATAAAGTTTGCATCTAGATAACAAAGGGATTGGAATTGCTACCGCTCTCTCGATTATTCTGTCGTCGTGACATACTACGTGTAGAGTGACTATAGAAGACAACTCCTCACTTGGGTTATCCTATCCTTCATTGGTCGGGTCTTAACTTTTCTTTTAAAAACAAAACCTTTTGGACTCATTCCTTTTATTATAGAGTATTGAGGAAGCAGAGACTAGATTCAACTAGGGAAGAGAGTTAAGATAACATAGGGTTTGCCTAAAGCATAGAGCAAAATTTTAAACTTGAAGTCTCAAGTGCATGTCGAATGGGTTGAGTGATGCCTTGCATAAGGACTATAGGAGTAAGTCAATCAATTGCTCTGATACCTCGGCCTGCCATGACAGGGGCAGGGGTCATCACTCATTCCACCGCAAGGCCCTCAGGAGCGCACGTAGCAACTCCTCTTTAGGACCTTTGCATTGAGTTACACACGCATTCCCGATACGAAGCATTTCGAACAACTCATTCAATCACACACGTAAGTCTTCAATACTTAAGCTAGAACTTTATGGAGAATGACATAAAGATATAATATGAAACTACTATTAACATTACCTATCTATCTGTCTACTGTCCTCCATCTAGGTTACATCTCATTCGCTCTTCTACTCATTGGATTACACGCAGCTCATCTTGGAGGACTTCCAAGCGTTACTAATCGTTGCACTCGCTGGAGGTAACCTCGAAGGAAACACTCAACCACCTGCAAAACAACTTCATGGCAGCACTGTGAGTATATTTCATACTCGCGGGACTTAATTCCAACATATAGATATCTGGTGGATGCATAGGTGATTTATTGGGCATTTGTATATTTTGTAGAAAATGCATGGTGTTACTTAGATGACATGCTATGATCCATTTTAATGAATTAGTATTATCAAGAATGATATCCATAGGGAGATTAAGCATATATAAACCATATCTTCATGTTCCATCATTACGCTACCATGGGTATAGAAAGTAGGAACAATCGAACAGTTCCGTCCCGAGGGACTCTAGGCTTTTGAACTCTGCAGAGTTGTACAACCATACCCACATGAAGACCGGAACGAACCACCATACCCATGCCCGGGTAAGGGTTGCCTCATGTTCCCCAACCTTTCCCTAATCTGGCCCGAGTGTCCGACGAAAGGTTCGGCTAGTGCCCGATCAATGTCCCAAACATCCCCGACCGACGCCACCCTCTTGCCAGTTTCACGGATAAACTGATCGCAATTAGTTACTTGGCTTGTCGACCCTATCTGTGACATGTGGTCTATACGGGTGGTTACTCGGACTCACGTATCCCAATAAATAGTCCTTAGCTGCTCCACGAGCTATGTCGTTTGAGATCCCACACTCACAACGACCTACCCCTCACATGAGCAAGTTACCAAAGTAGTATTCCAAGATTATAGCATTTTAGTGATATTATTCCTTAGCCAGATCAGTGAAGTAAATCAAGTTGTATTCTCATTGATTTTAGTGATTGATTCTCCCGGTGTAGCATCCTACATGCGCGAGAATGAGTTCCCTTCTCATACTTGATTTCTACCGTTACTAGGTAACTAAGCAATAAGCAATTAAGTGTTTCCATTCCCATTGTTTAGGTGAAGGGCTTCTAACAGATTAAAGTGTGACTCTAAGCGTATAGTGAACACGATCATTATCCCAAGCTACATGCGATGCATAACTCATAATGAGACATCATAAGTATCCAAAATAGGGTTTATTGTAGTGGGGTGCCTGCCTGATAACGCTGCTGATTCCTGACGATCCGGTTAGTGGTGATGACTCACATATGATCCTCACAAAACGAGGCGACCCAACCTGAAAAGAGAGGATCCGGTGATTGGAGACGGTTGCGCTATAGGTATAGACTTTCAGGTTGATTAGGAACTTAGGAAGAGACTCTAACTATGGCCCTGCTATCGTAATGCTAGTAGCTAAGACTCTTTGGGTAGCGGCTGGCCCTTTTAGGTAGGTTGTCTAAATAGACTTACATTCTTAGTGACTTGCGGACACTCTGCCCTAAACGACGGACGCTCCACTGTACCAGGTATTGGGTTGAGGTGACTCTATTCGGCTCTGTATGATTGGCGGATACTCCGTGGGAGGTCACTGAGACTCCGATATGTTCAAGACTTAGTCGGTTCTAAGGTTCACAGCTATCCTCGGATGGTCCGATCTACTGACGGGTGGTCCAGTACAAGCTGGGTACTCTCGGGTTGCTAGGTGACTACTCTTTATAATTCATCGGATGTTCCGTCGTGGGTGACGGACACTCTGGTATGAACTGGTCAATCTCAGGTTCACTGGCTCAAAGGTTTTATAATTCAACGGACACTCCATGGAGTACCACAGACACTCCGATGGTTCCGGTTGACTACAGATAAGACTTCCTAGTGGCTAGACTCGGGGTTGACGGACACTCCATCCTAATGATGGACTCTCCATCAGTTAGGCGATAAAACCTATGCTATTGGGTTCTTGGGTGATGACTTGGGGTTCATGCCTAGATCTTGGGTTGGGACCTTCATGCATGTGCATGACACTCCTAGTGTAGCTTAGGTTGACAACTAGGATTGGGATCCTTATGGTTTAGGCTTGGGTTAACTAGTGTAACTAGTGATTCCTTATCTAAGAGAAACCCTTAGGATATAGAGAGATTGAGCATGACAACTTAGCTTGGGCTCTTGATGAATTCTTTGTCATCAAGGTTGAAGATCCACGCTTGTCCTTCTTGCTTGCAAGCTAAGGAGAGAGATTCCTTACTTGGGCTGCTTCCCACCAAAAGATCCATGAGATGAGAGATTTGTGGGAGCTCAAGTACTTGATCTAGATGATGATCTTGCTGCTCTTTGCAATCTTAGTTCACTTCTCCACCTTCTTCTTCTTCTTCTTCACTTTCTCACTCTAGTTCATCCTTTCCTTCTCTTGTTCTTCCTTCTAGAGAGAGAGTGTGTGTGAGGGAAATGAGAGGAGAATGAGTGGAGCTGAGGTTTAGGTGTTGGGAAATATCTCCAGTTCATGCTGACATGTGGGCCATGCCCCTTAATGGATGACAACTCATTTCCTACTCAATCTACAGTCTCTATACTATTATGGGATGGTCCGGAAAACACGTTGGACTGTCCGATAGACTCCGGTTTCGCCTATCCGAACTTGAGAACCTGATCTCCCTGACCTTGAGTCCATATTGAGGCTTGCAATGGCTGTGCCCATTCTTCATTCCTTTAGTAAACATAAATGCCTTAAGCCGGGTTCTTCGATTGACGTCTTCCTTTGATGGTCGTTTGGTCGTCGTGGTTGGCCGGTAGTAAACTTGGGTGTCGTCATGTAGTCAGTTACTAGGGCGTAACACTCTTTGACTTGGGTGGCTAAGGGTGCCCACAGAATCCAATGGGTCATGTCTCGGGCATCTAAAAGTGAGAGCCTATGGTGTAACGGACTTGGGTCGTTACAAGAATGACCGAGAACGGAGCTATCATTAAAGAGGACATGTCTTTTGAGGTGTTTGCAACATATATAACCGAGAGAAGACAGACTATAAGCTTGATCCATTTTAGTTAATGAAATAAAGTGATGGACATTTCAGAGAAATATCCTCAAGTTGAATCAATCCAAATTATATTTCACTTGAAAAGAACGAGGTTAGACCTTAGTTATATTTTAGTTATAAAATGACTATATATCATTTAAGTCATTTAAACATTTATAGTTTAGAAATATAGAACATGTGAGAGTAGCTAACGAATCATCTCATGTTTCGAGGTTGTTCTAAGCAAGTCATAATTGAAAAGGCATTAATATTGGTATTAATCACATTAACATTTATTTATAAAAGACCGGAGATAAACCTAAGTTGCATTTAATTCAAAAAGGACATTGAGTAGACATTAATCAAATGAATATGATTAAATTCAGAAACACATAACATGGCAAAGATTGTTTCTAATGCATAGCTTATGTTGCTACGAAGCTAACGCAACAAGAACGGGCTAAAACGGAGCTAAGACGCACAAACTATGGCTACAATAGGCTTTCAGGGACGTATCTGTGAAGAAACACTAAATCTAGGGGCTAACAAACAAAACCGAGGGCAAATCGTAATTAAACCTAACTTCGGAGGGCTCACTCGCAAAATCAGCTAGGGTAGGACGTGGCAACCACGTCGGCTGCTGAGTCAGCCGCGCTGATTTCGGTTGACCGCGGTCAGGCGCGATCTGGGCCACGGGATCTGGATCAGATGACTCAGATCGACTCGGCTGGGGTTTGGCCGGGGGCGGCGGCGGTCTATGCGACGTGGCGCCAAGGGTGCCAGCGGGTGCTCGCCGACGGGCGGCAGCGCGGTGGCTACAGGGCGCGGTAGGCTAAGGCGAGGGCACGGGGGCATCGAGATTGGCCTCGCGAACTCGGGAAAGGAGCACTCGACGACGCTCGGTCATCGGAGGCAGCGGCAGCGATGCGGGAAGGCTCGGCTTGACGGCGCATCTATGGCAAGGTCGCGTGCGCAAGAGAGAGCGAGAGGGAAAAGCACCGGCGAATTGCTCAACTCAGGGCGAAGCTCATGGAGGGGTTCTCGTCTTCGGTGATGTGACCATGGCGGAGATCGGCGACGGCGGGTCGAGCTCCTCCAGGCGGCTATGGTGGCGGCACGCTAGGGTTAGAGGTGGCAGCTGGGCTAGGGCTCCGAAAGGGCGTCGCGGCGCACATGGGCTTGTCCTTTATAGGCCGGCCAACCTTGGGGCACGCGTGGGCTGGGAGGATGAGCGGCGGTGATGGCGCTCGAGCGATTTGGCGGGGAAGACGAAGCCGCCCGCTGACGCGTGGGGCCATCCGATCAGCGGCTCAGGGTGGGCCGATAGGCGGGGCGCTCCTGGCTGTGGCATGGGGCGCGGGGACGCTGGGAGCGGTGCTGGCGCTGCTGCTATGCTCGGCTGGGCTGCGGCTTGGGCCAAGGCCCAAAGGCGAGGGTGGGAGCACGTGGGTTAGGGCAGGCCGGTGGTGGGCTGCGGAAGCTGGGCCAGCGGGCCGGCGGGGCACGCACTTGTGTGTAGCGGCCGCTGGGTTGGCCCAAGAGCGGAGCGAGCGAGCGGGTGGAGGGGAGGGGCTGGTTGCAGGCTGGGCCGAGCTTGCGCGGGCTAAAACAAGAAAGAGAGGGGGAAAAGCAAAAGCAAAAGATTTTCTTTTTGTGAAACCTGATTTAAACCACTTTTCCGAAAAAGTTCAAAACCAAAATTGATTCATATTTTGAGAATTTTTTTGGAACATGTTTTTAGACTATTTTTGAAAGTTCAAACCTCTTTCTTTTTAAACACATTTTTAAAATTCTTCTCAACTCAAACTTTTGAACACCTTTTGAAACTTTAGTTTTCAGAACGGAAAATGGCTTAATCGTGGTTTAGTCGAGTTTTAGAAATTCATTTTTCTCCCACAACCAAGCCAAAGCAAGAGCATAAAAGAAAACAAACAAACAAACGCCCTTTCATTAACTTTGTAAAAGTTTTATAAATCCACATTTTTCTCATTTTGTATTAATAACAATTGAATAAATCTTGGAAAATTTTTAGAGAAAATATTAAATCCTTTATTTTATTTAGTGTTTTGTATTCACAACCCAAAATAGAAATTTTGGTGCTGTGACAAGCCATGGCTAATCCACGAGACAAATTTATTAAGCCCAATTAATCCATCATTAGCATGCGTACTGTAGCACCACATTGTCAAATCATGGACTAATTCGACTTAATAGATTCGTCTTGCAAATTAGTCTCAATCTATGCATTTAGTTTTGAAATTAGTCTATATCTAATATTCCAAATTAGTGTTCATACATCCAATGTGACTAGGACTAAATTTTAGTCAGCGGAACCAAACACCCCCTAAGTTCTGATGCACTGGTGCTCCTGCCTCTTATAGAATCGCTTTGTGGTTCTTTCTTTACCGTTTCACTTTAATGCCAAAAAAGAATAGAAAACAGCTTACAAGATGGAACTATATACTCCAGATGCAACAAGCATATGGGTTTACCTGTTACTCATCTAATGAAGCACTACCATCTTGTTAATATGGTCGATGCTATCTGGTTAAAAAAATAGCAGCACTTCAGCATCATGAAATCAGCAATCAAAGTATCAGGTAAGTAATTAGAGATCTGAATATGTTGTCAGTAAATTTTTAAATAAAATTTAACTATAATGCATATGTGCAAGAATTTACTGATGCAGAGGACATATAGATGGAATTTATTTTTGTACTGCCACAACTGCATCCAACCATATAATATGATGAAAAAAAATCAGATGTATGCAATAGTGTGGATTTGTAAAAACTTAACAATGAACTGGTTATTGATTTGTACTCAAAACTTAACAATGAACTGGCTTACAAAAAATAGCATTACAATTTGCACTCCCTCTTGTAGGAATATAAGGTCAGGGCTGATCAATCAGCAACTGTAGTTCTCTGCAGATCCCCACGGTTCCATCTGAAAGATAGAAGTTTCGGCAAGACGCTGTTGCCACCAAATCACCAGGAGATCTCTCCTAACAGAAAGACTAAAAATACTCATATCAAAGAAGAAAATCAAGAGATTCTGAAAAGTAGTATAATAGGAGAAATGTTGAATTGGAGCCTTTGGCAAGAATGAAAGGATAGAATGAGCCCCAGCTACTTTGTCAAGATCCCCGAGGCATTCCTCCTAGACCTAGGAAAAATATTGCAGATGTATCTAACAAAAAGAGTGAGAAGAAGGAAGAGTTAACGCCCCAGCTACTGGTGATGTATGTATGTGTAGTAGCGTCCAGTAATCCCCAAAACCAAACAAAATCTGAATCATTGCTCCATGATTTTCACTTCCTACCAAAGATGCGCGTTTATAACAATGCAGGAAAGAAAAGAACATAGGCTTAACACACTCTGTTTTTCTTGAAAAGGAATAGTGTAGGCCACACCTCATCAAGGCCAATCATTCTAGCAAAGCAGCATTGGATCAAAATTCACACATATATGGTCCTTGCAGGTTTTTGTAGTAGCAGGAACATTGGTTCATAGTTGTAGACAAGAAAAATTGTAGTCTACAGAACCATTGAAAATGACCATTCTATTTTGGTGAAGCCTAAAAGTGGTGATGTATTTAAATGTGGCAGCATCCAGTGATCCCCTAAACCAAATAAAAGCAGGATGGAGCAATCCAGTAATCCACTGTTGCAGGCCACCACTACAAGATCAACGCCACAGTTCATCAAGAAAAAAAAACAAATGTTAACAAGAAGTTAATATCCTCACTGGTAGAAAAAATAAACAATCAAAATAATCTTTTCCCCCAATCGTCCTACTCGCCCTTGCACCAGAAACTATTCTGCCTTGATGGCATGATGTCATCTGCAGATCACCAAATCGATCAGCGCCGAATGATTTTGGTAGGAATTCTAGACAATTTTTTATGGAGCATCCACAGAAGAGTAACATGGACGCTTGGATTTACCAAATCTTATGTTGTATAGGATCAACATCAGGACGACAGAAACAAAGCACGACGCATGAAAATAAAATAAAATAAAATTTATCTTCATCCAAGCAAACAGAGAACGGGAGCAAGCAAGCTGAGTAAATTCAGGCGTACGTACCCGGGTCATGTTGAGGATATCAGGCCTTTTTGCAGCCCCAGGCCAAGGCGGGAGCGGTGGGAGGCGGAGCTCTAACCGCTCGATGCCGCGGTGAGCCACAAGTCGAGGTGATCGGCCGCGGAGGCGGCGGAGGCCTGGTTGAAGAGGCACTTGAGCGCGAGGTGGAGGCGGCGGAGCGAGTGCGGGTGCGGGTGCAGCAGAGCGGAGAAGGGCCCAGCGCAGTGCTGACGGCGGCCGCGAACGCCGCCCTGCGGCACGGCGCGGCGCGGCGCGACGAGGAACGCCGTGGCGAAGTCGAGGTCCAGCGTGGGCGCAGCGGCGACAGCGCCGCGCCACCGCGCGTGAGATGGCCGATGCCGCGACCGCGGAACGGAAGGGCAGCTTGGACACGATCAGCCCCAGCACCGCATCGGGAAACGCCTCGAACGGATCACTGCCGCCACCGCCGCCGTAATCCTCGCGGTCGGAGTAGTCGCGAACCACGTAGCTTCTGCTTGAACAAAGCTGCGGTTGTGCGGGCGGGAGGGAAGGAGCTAGGGCGCTGGGCATCGTGGGCGGGACGCGGGGGCGAGCTAGGCGTCGTGCATGAGCGGCGGTTGCACGGACGCGCCATAGAGGGCGCGGGGCAGAGCGATTAGCGCGGGCGGGGCGATTAGTTTAACATTCGGGTCTTTTTAGTAGCAGAGATATGTTTAGTAACCGGTGAAGATCCTTCATACTTCTAAATTGACTAGGAACATGAGGGTATTTAACACAACAGCATGCACGCAACTCTTAGTATGTGCAGCAGGTATGGCAGTATGATCTGGAAACACAATAAAGAAAGCACTATGTGATTGTAATGGTCTAGGCTGTTAATTGATTTGCCAAATGATTTCTGTAGAACTCAAAGCTAACATTGGTGGCACCTGGAAGTATTATGTTTCATTTGTAAAAGAAATTAGTAGTTGATGGTCATGGTCATATGAGGAGTTCTTGATTGATGCTGTTTATGTGCTCTCACTTTCCTGCTAAACCAAGTTTCCAATGTGACTTGGCTGTGCCTATGTATCCTCCTTGGAATGTGATTGATGAATGTATCCCCGCAATAATGATTATCATCCAATTGTAACACATGGATATAGATTATTATGTTAGCTTCCAACAACAAATAATAGTTCTAAAAAGTAAGTTAATCTTTTTTATCCTGACAAAATTTCTACAAGAGACTTCTAACTATATGGGAAGAAGAATTTAACATCTTGATTTTGGTCTAAACAAGATGTTGGGCCAAGACTAAATAATATCTCGTGAAAATGTGTGACTCCCGTTGCAATGCACGGGTTCTCACCTAGTTTGAAAAAAGAACCATCCAAATGTGTCAAAAAAATTCCAACAAAAAAGGGAATAGATGGATGATGAAAAATTATATGTTTATGTAAAATTTGAGAAGCAACAGAAATCTATGCAAGATGAAAAAAAATGTGAAATCAACACTTAAATAGTTGCAGGTTTTGGTCAGACACGAACAATATAGATTCGAGCACGGACGGACCTAGAAATCTGCTAGGTCCAAGACTGAACCATGTAATAAAGAATTAAATTATTTTTCCTTTCATTTATATAGCTAATGAAGGAGTAAGTTTATTTGGAGTTTTGTCGCCCATGACAGCATGGGCAGCCTTGCCCCTAGGTCCGCCACTGGTTCGAGTACTGATTTCACTTTTGTTCTCTCTTTTTATAGATTTTTGTTGCACCTTAAATTTTTTTATGGGCATAGAACTTTGCAGCATCAATCATTCATATTTTTGTTGGAACTTTTCTCGTATATTTGGGTGGCTTTCTTCAAACGACTATGGGAGCATAGAGAGCACCGGATACGTTCTCCCTCGGTGTCGGTGACCACCGATGGGTGATCTGACGGCGCGGATCCGATGCCGATCCAATGACCCAAGGAGACCCGATTGCACAGGCCCGTTCCACTCACCGCGGGGCCTCCATTTCCCCTAACACAGCCGAGAGGAAGCCGGCGGCGGCGGCGAGGAGAATCCAGTAGGACGCGAGCAGGCGGCGGCGATGGCATGGCGGGCGAGCCTGTCTCGGAGCGTAAAGGAGATCCGCGTCCTCTTCTGCCAGTCCTCCCCCGCTAGCGCCGCTGCCCGGTACAAACCTCGCTCCTCTCTTCGACTCTCTAAACCTGCTGCTTCTGATTTGGTGCGTTGCCGATCTGGTCGCCCGCAGGGAGTTCGTGAAGAACAACTATGGTGACATCAAGGCCCGCAACCCCTCCCTCCCCTTCCTTGTCCGCGAGTGCTCCGGTGTCCAGCCCCAGCTCTGGGCGCGCTACTGTACGCGTCCATCCATTTCTTCCTCTTTCTGCTGTTGTGGCTGAAGATCTGATGTTGACTGGTTGGAGCCATTTCTTGGGTGGATTTCATATCTTTGCCTTCCGTGTGGAATGGCTCAGTCTGCACTACTGGATCTCGCCGTTGGAGGTTTGTTGATATAGAAATGACGTGCATTTGAGGGAAGAGGAATTTAGGTGATTAAATTTATGAGAAATAAGTGCATAAATGTAAGCTACATGTTGGTTTGTCGTACCCAACTACAGATCTGCTAGAGTCTGCGCAATGAGAACCTGTTGGGGCCAATCGGTACGTTTATATGTGCTCTGCATCAGCATCCTGGTCGATCACAATGGTCTGTACCAGCATTTTATTCAGTTTACTGCTAAATTTCTGGTGGAGCCCCCTTGTGGTTTCATGTGATGTTCAATTTAATTGTAGAGTAGACAATGCTCAACTTTACAGTCATAGCCACACTATTCCTCCACACGCACAGTGTCTTGTAGTCCCTCCGTTCCAAATTATATGTTGCATTAGCTTTGTCCTAAGTCAAACTTCTTTATCTTCGACTGAGTTTACGGAAAAATGCACCAACATCTACAACACTAGATTAGTTTCATTTAATTCGCCATGAAATATGTTTTGGTAGTTTAGTATTGAACCTGTAGATGTTAATATAGTTTCCTAAATGTTTGGTCAATTTACATAAGTTTGACACAGGACAAAGCTAAAGTGTTCTATAATTTGGAACGGAGGGAATAGTTTGTATTTTGTTTTCTCAGTTGGCTTATCTGCAGGTGCTGATTTTATATATTAATGACATTGATTTAATTTCACAGCCATGTTGCAGTTCATGTTGTAAAGAAAATACCATGAAATTTGCTCTTAAAATGTTTAACTTACTATGACCATAAGCACATACAGAACTATACTAAACTAGGTCAGGAGTGCTAAACAATTAAATGACTTGTGATTTGTTGCTTATAATCCCCAAACCCTGCTTATTGGATATGTGCATTAAGCTGTTCTTTTAACTTAGTTTTTGGGGTCTTTCCTGACCATTGACAACTGAGAACCACCAGGATTAAAGAAGTCTCATAGTTCCAAGAGGTCAAGATACCCTAAAAGGTTAAAACCCAACCTTAGTTTGTGTAGCTGGAGTACCAGATGTGGTTGCTGGTGCAGGCTCAGTATGTGGACCAAAATACATGCAAAGAATGTGAGATGAGGAGGTAACCAAATTGTAATGAGCTTCAAGGAAGATAGCATCTGTTTGGTGGAATGGCTTCATATTCTTTAAGCCAAGCACTCCCTGGAACAATTTGGAAAGATGTAGGATTAGTATCACGATCTCACCTCCTAAATTCACTAATGTCTTGTCATGATCTATGTCCTGAGCATTAGATTTCCAGGGAACTAGATTTTATGCTTCTCAGCTAGACAAGCTGGAATAACCTCTGTTTATGGTACCAACTTTATCTTATTTTGGCAGATAAGTAACTCATAGGCTTCACTAATCAGTGGTGTTAGAGACTAGATCATCAATATGCGTTAAAGACATTGTATTAGATTATTGATTCTATTTTCCTTCTATGTGTCCACTACCTTAGCTGAATGAATGTGGAGCGCCATCAACCCATCATTATACAAGGCAATATTTTGTTATGTTTAAGAATTTTGTTTTACAAATGCACATTATATATTTCAATGTGTCATTATTTCAAAACTTCTAGGCGCTAGGCAAGCGGTGGCCGAAGGGGTTCTGCCTAGCGCTTCGGCATTCCTAGGCGTTGCCTAGGCATTTCTACTTTCTATGGGTGGTTAGTGTATTCGCATGAAAAATAATGAAAATTTCGTATATCAGAACAAAAAATGATATTATCATGCATACATAAGCATTATAATTGTAGTTCATGTGTCTCTCCATCTCTAATTTGTCCCATTTTCATACATATATCAAACTCAAAGTATCTCTACACGGGAAATGCCTAAATGAAAAGCTGGGCAAGGCGGTGCAGCTCTACCTATAGCATCATGGGCGGAGCCAGAAGGTATTTAGATAGGCCCAGGACTACCCTGGATTTGGTTCCAGTACTATGCAGCCCAAGAGAATTTTGGCCCAGCACTCTTCATCTACTCATCCTGGCATCCAGCCCAAGAGAATTTTAAATGTATTACTGCAATTTGGTTAATTTATAGTCATTTACATCTTTTTTTTTCAAATTTACCGTATTGCATATAAAACTTTTTATCGTATTGTATATAAATGTTTTGACTAGGACTACCCTGGTTTCAAATCCTGGCTCCGCCACTATAGAGCATAGGTGGTGTTAGGCATCACCTTTCTAAGCAGAGATATGTGGACATCGATGCAGTTTTAATGAACCGGATATATGTTAAGGAAATAATTTGTAATTTGTAGCATTGTTAATAATTTCATCTCTTGAATCCAATTTATACTAGGATGGATTATGTTTGAGGATGCAGATTTATGTTTTCAATGGTTCACAAAGGTGAAACCTTGTTTACATATAGTTCCAGGCGCTCAACTGTTGTTGACCCTTTATGTTTGTTATTACACTTTACATAGCACCAGGAATGAGGGCATTCTCATGGGAAGGCTCACGTTGACCTAACTTGTCACCATAAATAAATAACACAGGCGCACCCTAGATACTTCGGGGGAAATTGGTTGCTGACTTTGTTGTCCTGGCTTGCGGAATCTAGTTTTTATTTTTCCAACCAAAAGCATAGCCTCCCTGTTTCTCCTGTATTACATGAAACACAGAACCCAACGAAGCTTAAGTGATGAACCTTCACATGGTATCAGACAATGTATGGACATTGCATATTGACTATTGCATTCTACCTTCAACTAAAGAATATGTTCTTTGTATATAAAGAACTAGAGCATATGTTTGCTGTATTGTGTATCTACAAGATTATCATGCCAAAGTGGAACTTAGTGTTTGGCCCTAATCATCTCGTTTTATTCTACTGTCAGATATGGGCGTGGAGAGATGTGTGAACTTGGATGGCCTGACAGAAGCACAGATTGATAAGAAGCTGGAGGAGCTTGCCAAGGCCGGCTAGTCTCTTAAAACCAAATAGTTTTGGAACTTGCATCATGTCTTGTGTTTAATGTTCCCAAATAAAATATACCATATCATTGGACAACTGTTACTCTATCATTGTTCCTGTAGTGCGTGGAATGAAGTCTTCAATTGGCTCTCTATCATTGTTCATGTAGTGTGTGGAATGAAGTCTTCAATTGGCTCAACTTAATGTGTAGATTACGTGCTATATTGAAAAGGAAACAATCAATGATTTGATAAGGAGATATATCTAGTAGTTTTGGGATCGTGCTTGCTTCAGGGCAGTTATTGTGCATGATACTATAGGTCTGTGCATGACTTGAAATTGTGCAAACACATGTATGATTATTGTTTATTTTTTCTATACTTTGATGGTACCTAGAATTTTTTTTTCTATACTTTGATGGCACCTACAATTTTTTTTTATTGCTATGGCATGCATATGTAACATCTCATATGTATGCCCCATAGAAAAAGTGAAGATATGCATTTAAAAGAATTGGAGAATTTGTGGGGAAGCCTAAAAACATTACGCCGTGTGCCATTAGTAGGGATGAAAACGGTACGGATATTTTTCGACCGTATTCGAGTCCGAATCCGTTTAGAGGGGTTCATATCTATCTGTATCCGAGTTTGGATATTCAACATCCGATACCGTATCCGTATCCAAATACTCAAATCGCATATTTATGATGTCGACATCTAATCGTATTCTATCCGGCATGGTTGATAGTATCCGTATTCGAATCCGAATTCGACTAGAAATGTGAAAACAAATATAATATCAGTGATATCCGTTCGTATCCGATCCGTTTTCATCCCTAGCCATTAGGCTATGTTGCATGTAGCCTTAGGCCAGTCTCCGAGGGGAGGTGGGAGGGGTGTTATCTTAGCTTCGTTTGCATTTAATACTATGACACATTAGTAGATTTGATGACTCGGCGGGTTAATTATGAAGAGAGAGATAAGAGAGTTTTATCTAGATGGAACTATCTTAGCATGATTACTGACTCTACGAGTCATGGAATTAAATATTTATGAAACCGTAGAATGAAACTTTGCATAGGCTGAGTTGGTAGCTGAATCATATTGTTTTGTTGTTGTTTTGTTAAGTGTTGTTATCTTTCTCTCCCATTTGTCATGTACTACTCTGACCTTCAAGGGTCATCCCTATATTAGGTGCTCGGCACCCTTCGTTCACAGCTTCACTGGTATCTAGTATGATGGCGTCTTTAAAAAAAAGCTGCAGAATAGAAGATTCTACTAGTTAATTTATTTATCTATATATTCCAATTCTTATTTTTATGTCACTAACTTTTGTCTAGCAAGGAGGTCTTGCCGTAAATAGGTCTTTTCAGAAAAACTATATGCATGAATAGACATTATAGACATGCCATGTTACTCAATGGCTTCCTCTGTCTTTCCAAGTCGGTAGTCTAAAACTGATTATTACATACGTACCCCCACAACACACACACAAACACACACAAACGCACACACACGCGCGCATACACGCACCTAATAGTTCAATGTCTTGCAGCTCGATTGAATTACTTGTCTTCATAATAATTTATACCAATGCACACGAATTCTGATGACCAGTCGGGGTTTGGTTCCTCAATATTTTTCATGGCCTCCCATTTCTCTACAACATCATATCCTCCTTCCAGCATAGTAACAATTTCAGACATCTTGGGGCGGTGGCAAGGTCTGCACATTGTGCAAAGCAAAGCAATTTGAACCATCTCCTCCAATTCAGTACTGTAATGGTTGCTTCTTAGCTTTTGGTCCACAAACAAGCTTAGCTGATTTTGTTCAAGAAGTTCTTTGGCCTAAAACATGAAGGCACAACTGTGTGGCAAGGGGAGTTCATAGTCTATCGTTGGTGGTGGCACATGTTAGGAAGTAGTGCTTGCATTTGCTCTGGTTAGTAGGTTGAGTTGGTAGCTGAATCATGTTGTTTTGTTGTTGTTTTGTCCAACTAGTCATGCACTACTCTGACCATCAAGGGTCGTCTCTATATTAGGTTCTCGGCACCCTCCATTCCCAGCTTCACTGGTATGAGTGCAAAATTATTCAGGTGGGGACATTTCGTCCCCGGTGGCATCTTCAAAAAAAGTTGTAGAATAGAAGTTCCACTAGTTAATTTATTTATCTATATATATTCCAATTCTTATTTTTATGTCACTAACTTTTGTCTAGCAAGGAGGTCCTACCGTAAACAGGTCTTTTAAAAAAAGGCATATGCATGAAAAGACATTATAGACATGCCATTCTACTCAACGAAAAGTCTGAAGCATCCCTATGCTTCCTATGTCTTCCCAAGTTGGTAGTCTAAAATTTATTGTTACATACGTACCCCCACAACACACAAACACACACACACACACACACACACACACACACACACGCACACACGCACACAAACACACGCGTGCGCACACACACGCACCTAGCTAATAGTTCAATGGCTTGCACTCAATTGAATTGCACTTGTCTTCATAATAATTTATACCAATGCACACGAATTCTGATGATCGGTCGGGGTTTGGTTCCTCAATATTTTTCATGGCCTCCTATTTCTCTGCAACCCCATCTCCTCCTTCCAACATCTTAATAATTTCAGACATCTTAGGGCGGTGGCAAGGTCTGTACATTTTGCAGAGCAAAGCAATTTAAACCATCTCCTCCAATTCAGCACTATCGTGGGCCCTTCTTAGCTTTTGGTCCACAAACAAGCTAAGCTGATTTTGTTCAAGAAGTTCTTTGGTCTAAAACATGAAGGCACAACTATGTGGGAAGGGAAGTTCATAGTGTGTCCTTGGTGGTGGCACATGTTAGGAAGTAGTGCTTGCACTTGCTCAGGTTATAAGGCTAAGTTGGTAGCTGAATCATATTGTTTTGTTGTTGTTTTGTTAAGTGTTGTTATTCTTCTCTCTCCCACTTGTTATGTACTACTCTGACCTTCAAGGGTCACCCCAATATTAGGTGCTCGGCACCCTCCATTCCCAGCTTCGCTGGTATGAGTGGAAAATTATTCAGGTGGGGACATTTCGTCCCCTGGTGGTGTCTTAAAAAAAGTTGTAGAATAGAAGATTCCACTAGTTAATTTATTTATCTATATATTCCAATTCTTATTTTTATGTCACTAACTTTTGTCCAGCAAGGAGGTCTTACCATAAACAGGTCTTTTCGAAAAAGCCATATGCATGAATAGACATTATAGACATGCCATGCTACTCAACGAAAACTCTGAAGCATCCCTATGCTCCCTCTGTCTTCCCAAGTTGGTAGTCTAAAATTGATTGTTACATATGTACCCCCACAACACATACTCACACAACACACACGAACACGCAAACGCACACACACGCACACAAACACACATGCGCACGCACACACACGCACCTAATAGTTCTATGGCTTGTAGCTCGATTGAATTGCACTTGTCTTCATAATAATTTATATCAATGCACACGAATTCTGATGACTAGTCGAGGTTTGGTTTCTCAATATTTTTCATGGCCTCCCATTTCTCTGCAACCCCATCTCCTCCTTCCAACATCTTAACAATTCTAGATATCTTGGGGCGGTGGCAAGGTTTGTACATTGTGCAGAGCAAAGCAATTTGAACCATCTCCTCCAATTCAGCACTGTCGTGGTTGCTTCTTAGCTTTTGGTCCACAAACAAGCTTAGCTGATTTTGTTCAAGAAGTTCTTTGGCCTGAAACATGAAGGCACAACTGTGTGGCAAGAGGAGTTCATAGTCTGTCGTTGGTGGTGGCACATGTTAGGAAGTAGTGCTTGCATTTGCTCCAGTTAGTAGGTTGAGTTGGTAGCTGAATCATGTTGTTTTGTCCAACTTGTCATGTACTACTCTGACCATCAAGGGTCGCCTCTATATTAGGTTCTCGGCACCCTCCATTCCCAGCTTCACTAGTATGAGTGCAAAATTATTCAGGTGGGGACATTTCATCCTCGGTGGCATCTTAAAAAAAGTTGTAGAATAGAATATTCCACTAGTTAATTTATTTATCTATATATATTTCAATTCTTATTTTTATGTCACTAACTTTTGTCCAGCAAGGAGGTCTTGCTGTAAACAGGTCTTTTTGAAAAAGGCATATGCATGAAAAGACATTATAGACATGCCATTCTACTCAACGGAAAATCTAAAGCATCCCTATGCTTCCTATGTCTTCCCAAGTTGGTAGTCTAAAATTTATTATTACATACGTACCCCCACAACACACAACACACAACACACACACACACTCACGCATGCACCTGAGAGTTCAATGGCTTGCAGCTTGATTGAATTGCACTGGTCTTCATCATAAATTATACTAATGCACACGAATTCTGATGATAGGTCAGGGTTTTGTTCCTCAATTTTTTTCATGGCCTCCTATTTCTCTACAACCCCATCTCTCCTTCTAGCTTCTTAACAATTTTAGACATCTTGTGGCGGTGGCCAGGTCTTTACATTGTGGGGAGCAAAGCAATCTAAACCATCTCCTCCAATTCAGCACTATCGTACTTGCTTCTTAGCTTCCAGTCGACAAACAAGCATAGTTGATTTTGGTCAAGAAGTTCTTTGGCCTGAAACATGAAGGCACAACTCTATGGAAAGTGAAGTTCAAACTATGTGAATGAACAAAAGAAACACAATTGGCAATGGCAAAGTGTTGGTGAAAATCTTGGATCCTTGTTGAAAATCTTAGAAGAAGAATTATATTGATTCAATAGATGTCATGAAAACTCTAGAAGAAATAGTTGGTCTATCTAATGAACAATGGCAAAGAAAATCCTGGATCCTTGGTGAAAATCTTAGTCTGTTAGAGTTAGAAGAATTATATTGGTTCAATAGATGTCATGAAAATTGGATACTTAAAGGGGACCGGAACACAAGTTACTTTCACATGATTGCTAATGGCGGGAAAATAAAAACACAATGTTAAGCTTAGAGAAAGATGGTGTCTTCATTGAAGGGGAAAACAACTTACCAAATCATGCTACTGAGTATTACTTAGATTTATTTGGTCCTGCCCCTGATTTTGACATCATCATTGAAGATGATATTTTGAATGGGCCCCTCACTGTCTGAGACAGAAAATGAGGATCTCTGCAGACCTTTCTCTGAGCCAGAGATTAGGTCTACTTTGTTCCAAATGGAAAAGAATAAAGCAGCAGGCCCAGATAATTTCTCTATTGAATTCTATCAAGGTTGTTGGGACTTCGTGAAAGTTGATATCTTACAATTATTCAATGACTTCTACAATGAGAATGCAAACATAAGTCAATTATAGCATCATTAATCTGCTGTCTAAAGTGAATGAGGTTGTTAAAATTCAACAATTTAGACCTACATGCCTCATAAATTGCATGAAATACAAGTTAATCACATAGGTTCTAACTATTAGAATTGAACCATATGCTGACAAACTCATCCATTCAGCCTTTATGAAAGGTAGAAACATTATGTCTAGAATAATGGTCTTGCATGAAATACTCCATGTAACAAAAAGAAAAAAGGAAACTGGTGTTGTCTTGAAATTAGATTTCAAAAAATATTATGATAAAGTAAGCTAGAATCTCCTATTTAAATGCCTAAAAGCTAGAGGTTTCTGTGAAACTTGGTGTAATGGATCACTTAGGTTGTGACTGGAGGTACTGTGAGTGTTAGACTCAATAACACAACATGCAAGCCCTTGCATTGAGAGTCATAAGGGAGTTAGATAGGGTGACCCCTTATCCCCCATCCTCTTCAACTTTGTGGCAGATTACTTAACCATAATGGTTCACACAACTCAAAGTGAGCAGTTGTTTTCTAGCTTAATTGATCATACTATTCCTAATGAAGTAGCAATACTATAGTATGCTGATATACTACAATATGCCTAATGAATGATGTGGAGGGAGCCAGAAACATACTATTACAGAATTGACTTTCACTGCTAGCCCATGACTGCCGGTTTTTGGCTAACACCGGTAGTGATAGGACTAACCGACAGTGATATTCAGGTCATCACTGCCGATTTTAGCCATGAATCAGCAGTGATATTGGGTCATCACTATCGGTTTTTTGGCTAAAATCGGCTGATGAGAGTCAAATATAGGGGTATGTTAAGTCCCCGAGAGATAGGCCCCTGACCGAGATACCCCCCGACCGACATCTCTAGGATCGCTCGGGGGCTATACCCATCAGGTACGCTCACGCGTACCCTCCAGTCAGAGGCTGGGTGAAGCCCGAGCTTGCCCACTATCTCGGCCCAGAGCTTAGGGGCTCGGCAAAGCCCTGAGCTCCCGACCGACCGAAGCCTGGGCTAGGCCACAGCCCAACCCCCACCCCAGCTAGCAGCCAGGCCAACAACCGACGACTCCCCAACATCGACTGGCCCATCGAGCATCCATGGCTCGGGGGCTCCTCAGCGCTGCCTCGACCGATGGGCATGCGGTGCTATTGCCTGTCCCTCTGACAAAGTAACATAGGTGGCATGACACAAGAGGACAAGCCTCTCTACCGGCTCCAGGGGCATCGATGCTCTTGGGCCCGCTCGTTAGCCTCCGGAGATAGGCGCCTTCGCCACCAAGGAAGCCTCAAGAAGGATCACCTGGTGGAGGTCGGTCTGAGGGGACAGCCCCTGGTGATCAAGTGCTAGGACATTAGAGGTGTTAGGCGGTGCCCGTAGCTCTGCCGACTACACGACAAGTCGAGGTCCATCCACACCGCAACAGCACCGTCCTAGACCCCGGTGCATGTAGGCTATAGACTGTAGCTTCCAAACTGCCTTGTACCTAACCTTCCTCAGGATATAAGGGGAAAGTTGGCTCCCCTAGAGGGGAGGACGCTTCTTCCACCTTCAATCGCTAGGAGGCTGGGCAAACGAGAGCTCAGCTGAAGAATAGTGCAACCGAGAGGAACACCAGAGTGTTCCTCCCAAACGGCAACCTAGCAAAGAGCGAGGAACGTTTCCTTTACTCATCGGGGCATCTGAAAGGTCCTTGTGTGGTTTTGGTAATTGAGTGACAACCTAGGTGGACTAATTGTGTTTATGTGAGATACACATGTGATTAGTCCACAGGTACATATATGTGAGCAACATATGCCATGAAGGTGAAAATGTCTTGGAGATGTTGCAAAGCTTACACATGTGATGATGAAGGAGCTTATTGCACATGAGACATGACATTGAGTCATGTGATCAAGGTGGAGAAGATCAAGACAAGACTTGGCTTGATGGACTAGTTGCAAGCTTGAAGGGCAAGTCGGAGGCTTTGGAGCGATGGACCGCGTGGCGGTGAAGCTTGAGCAAGACTTGGCGCCGATGGACGAAGGCAACGGTGAAAAGCAAGTGAAGTCAAGATCAATGAACCAATATGATCACATGATGATATGAAGTGGATCATATCATTGTTGATCATGGTGGTGCATGTGTTGCATCGACATTGGAGGAGATGGAATGGAATACGCAAGGCAAAGGTATAACCTAGGGCATTTCATTTCACCGGTCATAGGTGTGTAGAGAAGTTGATGACCGGGTTTAGGATAGATGGCTGTACTATCAAGAGGGGCAAACTTGTTTGCATATCGGTCATCTAGTGCCACTCGAGTGATCTAACTTTGCATCATCGCTAGGATCGGGTGGCGTGGTAAGTTGAGTGGCTAATCCTTTGGAAAATGTTTGTGAAAAGCTAATACACATACACATGGTGGTGCACACTTGGTGGTGTTGGCACATTTGCAAAGGAGAAGAAGTTAGAGTTGTTGTGAATCAACTTAGAGAAGAGAAAAAAGGTTTTTCGGTGTACTCTGAACTATAGGATAGTCCTTGGATTGGAATACTGTTTTGATCCATTGTGATTTAGATCAAGTATGCATGTGGGATGTGTATCCCTCTGAGTAAGCTTTCTAAAATGTCCAAGATCATCGAAATCAGAGTTCGGAGCTAAGAGTTATAGCCATTTTAGCGCTGAAAGGCCTGTGACCGGACGCTGGCACGAAAAACGACCGGACGCTCAGGGTCTGCGTCCGGTCAGCATCTGCGAGTCCGGTCACAGCGTTCGGTCAGTGTTTTATCGTGTCCAGAAGCGACCGGACGCTGGGAGAGTCTGGTCAGTGATGACCGAATGCGTCCGGTCGCTGAAAAACATCGCTGGAACCTCTCTGTAAGTGACCGGACGCTGGGTCCCAGCGTCCAGTCATTATGACCTACGCGTCCGGTTAGTACGCGCTTTGCCTAGTGAAGGGGTAACGGCTATTTTAGCCCTTGGGGCTATAAAAGGAGTGTGTGGCTAGCCTTGGGCTGGTTGCTGAGCACCCTCACGCCTATGTGGCTTGTGTAGGAGTGCTTGGATGCCCTCTAACTCACTTGTGCTTGCAAGAGTGTGAATCGATTGCGAGTGAGTGTGATTCTAGTGCGTTGCATTGTGAGATTGCATCGAGTGGCACTAGGTGATCGAGTTGCAAGCCAGTGGTGCTTGTTACTCTTGGAGGTTGCCACCTCCTAGATGGCGTGGTGGTGGTCTCCGTCGAAGCCCACAAGAAGCTTGTGCATTGCTTTGGAGAAGAGCTTTGTGAGGGGCATTGTGCTCGCCCCGCGGGAGCCATGAAGAGCAACTCTAGTTGAGCGTGTCATTGAGCTACCCTCACTTTCGGGGTAGGTTCTTGCGGTGCCCGACGTGCGGACTTGGCGGGTGATGCCAATTAGCCGCCGAACCTCCAAGTGAGCGGTCAACACAATGGGGACATAGCGTGTTGGCAAGCACGTGAACCTCAGGAGAAAATCACCGTGTCAACCTTGTTCTTCCCGTTAGTTTGCAATCCCCTTACACAAGCTTGTGATTACTTTTATATACATTGTGCTTGTGTAGTTGCTCTTGTAATTAGTTAGCTTGTGTAGCTCACTAGTTACCTTCTTGCTTGTGTAGCATAGAAGTAGCTCCCTTGCGTGGCTAATTTGGTTTTGTGTAACCTTGTTAGTCACTTTGCTTAGTTTGTGTAGCTAAGTATTTGCGCTCTCTAATTTGGCATTGGTTGCCTTGTTATTGAGCATTGCTAGTGAGCTTAGTTGGCTTTGTGCTTTTGCTTATTAGCATGTGTAGGAGCTCCCTCATTGCTTGTAATACTAGTGGCATAGGTTTGTGTGACCTTGCTCCTAGAATTGGTTAGGTGAGCTCTAGCTAGCCCGGCCCCTTTGTTGCTTAATTAGGATCTTTGCAAGGTGCTAGAGAACATACATAGAAGGGTGTAGTCTTGGCTAGACCGATAGTTTTAATTTCGCACTTGTTTCGGTTAGCCGATGTGATTAAGTTTTAGAAACAACTATTCACCCCCCTCTAGTCGCCATCTCGACCCTACAGCATCGACATCACCGTCGATGAGCCATAGGATAACACCGAGCAATCCCTTGCTAAATCTCTCTCTGCTCTGTTGTACCCCCCGATTTGGGTGCTCTTGAATGCAAAGAACTACTCACTGCTAGACGTAGGGCCTTCGAAGGCCTGAACCAAGATACATCACCGTGTCTAGTCATGTGTTCATGAGTGCCCTAGCCACTGGAGACCCACACTCCTAACATCCGATTAACAACGATGCTTGCCGCTGTTAAGGACCCACGACATCGACAATGATACTATCACTTTCGGTTCGTGGTTTGAACGGGCAGTGATAGGCTGCACAAAAAACTTCATAACTCTCTCATATGATGTCCGATGAAGATGAACTTTATACCAAAGTTGTGGTACTTTTGGAGATCTACAACTTTGTAATTCAATATTTTTTTATTTGTGATGATTTTGATGTTCAAATATGTATCTTAATATTTTATAGAGTTAATACCAAAAAAGGATCTTGGATGAAGAAACAACCAAAATAAAAGTTGTACATCTCGAAAAGTTATGCAACTTTGTAGTTCACAACTTTTTTATTTAATGTTTTTTGATGCTAAGTTATTTGTTTCACAATATTTTATAATAGTTAATACCAAAGGAATCCATATGCTCTACAATCATAAGTGAGTGTGTAGTTGTAGTTACGGATCTCGGATGGAGAAGAGACCAAAACAAAAGTTGTAGATCTCGAAAAGTTATGCAACATTGTTGTTGACAACTTTTTCGTTTGAAATCATCTATCCAATGAAAATTACATTTGAATTCTCACATTTGAAATTCAAATATTCGAAATGACCTCGGATGGAGAAACAACCAAAACAAAAGTTGTAGATCTCGAAAAGTTATGCAACTTTGTAGTTTACAACTTTTTCCTTTTGAAATCATTTATCCAAGGAAAATAATGGACAAATTTCCTCACATTTGAAATTCAATTCAAATGACCTCGGATGGAGAAACGAACAAAATCAAAATGGTAGATCTCGAAAAGTTATAAAACTTAGTAGTTGACAACTTTTTATTTGAATTCGTCTAGGGCCCCAAATACTCATTTCAAAACCGGATGAAGATAGAGGAGGACGAATATCCCAAATAGATACAAGTGTCTTACATGTGGAGTGGTTAGAGGATGAACGCACGAAGCCTGAGGTCGTGGATTTGAGTGCTGCTGGCCACAAGGTGTGCGAAAAGTCGCTTGACTTGTATTAAAAAATGAATTAAATGTGTCGCTAGGCGGTGGAGTCTCTCCTAGTATTAAAAAATTGCTATTTTTCAGCTCTTTTTCATCTTGTTTTTCAGTTTTCTAAAAACCTTATCACTGTCGATTCTAAAACCGGCAATGATGAGCCCCCCCCTCATCACTACCACTTTAGTTGTACCAGTTCAAAAACCGACAGTGATGAGGTTTTTGAACCAGCAGTGATAGTCCGTTCTGGGGTAGTGATATGAAGCTTTTACTTTATCTTTATGAACTGATGGCTGGCTTAATGATAAATTTTAATAAAAGTGAAATTGTAATGATCAATGATGAAGATAATCTAGCTCATATATATGTAGATATCTTCAATTGCCAAATTGGTTATTTTCCCATTAAGTATTTAGGGGTGCTGTGAGCCCGAGCAGACTTCATGTCATTGACTGGCTACCCCTAATGGAAAAGAATCTAAAAGATTGGACATTTGGAAGGGAAGTACCATGTGCATTGCTGGAAGATCCACCTTAATCACTGTCAGTTTAAATAACAGCCCCATTTATCATATGTCTTTGTATTTTTTGCCTAAAACTGTTGCCAAAGCACTAGATAAAACTAGAAGGACTTTTTCTGGCAAGGAGGCCATACAAAAAGAAAATACCACCTGGTCAAATGGACCAAGATATGTAAAAGCAAAAACAAAGGTGGGCTAGGTTTAAAAGACATTAGAAAAATGAACCTTAGACTTTTGTGCAAATGGTGGTGGAAACTTGAAAAACAATAAGGTTTATGGCAAGATATTGTGAAGTTTAAGTATCTAAGAAGTGACTCAGTTTGCACTGTGAAACACAGGCAAAATGACTCACTCATCTGAGCTGACTTGCTCAAGATAAGAGAGATTATCTTCAAGGAAGAGTTATTGAGGTCCACAATGGATAATCAACTCTTTTTTTTGGCATGAGGCATGGATATATGATAAGCATTTAGGCTACATACTGATCTTTTCAAATTATGTGAGCAGAAAAACATCACTCTGTTTCAAGTTAAATGTGGTGAAATACAGTTATCTTTCATTAGATGGTTAGTTGATAATCTGAAATCTGACTGGGATAAAGTCCTTGCTGATGTTTCTCAATATCATTTTAAACATGGTGAAGATTTTGTTAAATGGAAATTTGGAAATAAAGGCTCTTTCTCTATGCAATCTGTCTGTAATGCAATGACCACTAATGAGAATGGGCCCTTGTTTAAAAATATATGGAAGGGCAAGAACCCTGCCATGATTAAAATCTTTATGTGGCTAGTTGTAACACATCACTTGGGAAGGGGCTCCATGGTGGCGGCGGCTAGGGTTGAGGAGGGGAGCTGGGGGCATCGGCAGGGGGAGAGGAGTGGCGGTAGGTAGAGAAAGGGTGGTGCAGGGAGGAGGGAAGGGGAAGGATAAGCTTGAGGCTATTCTTTCTTAATTCTAAAGGATACAATGCCTCTTTATTTATAGTCCCAAGTAGACTTGCATCTTAAGTAATCTAACAAGGGAAGTCCTTATAGATTTAGACTCCTATAAATCTTATCTAATCTATTCCTATTTTAATTCTCTCCTTTCATTTATTTATAGTCCCCGGCGAGAGGGCACCCTCGCTGGGCACACCCCCCTCCTGGGTGGTGCGGTTGGCCTCCCTGTGGCCGTCTTGGATGGGCCGGGCCCCTCCATCCGACGTGTTACATCACTCCCCCCTCTCCAATCAGCGTGTCCTCGCGTTGAATCACTGTCTAGTCATTGATGCCGTGGCCTAGGAGCCTGCTGCCCCATGGTATCTCTTCGATCTAGATAAGGAGATGCCCTAGGGTGTCATGAACTTGCTCGGTGTTGACGTTGTTGTCGGAGAAGATGAAGCAGTAGTGGAAGGAGCCGAAGTAGCCGGAGACATAGTAGCTATATGGTGTGGAGCCCATCATTGGGTCATGGGCACAACGTGCTGCTACCAAGGTGGTGCCGGGGAGGATACCTAAGAAGTGCAGCGTTTTCAAGACCCATGGAGGTCGTGGAAACGAGTGTATCTAGCCGACATCAACTTGTCCTGTTATGCGCCTGTAGAATGTTGTCGTGATCATGGTCGGCGGTGTTGTGGTGAAGTGTTGCAGGGTGCCGAAGAGGAGGTCGCCCATGTCATAGTTGGACGGGGAGATGAGTGGGTGGCCATCAGCATGCAGCCTGCTATTGCAAATGTCCTCAACGATGAGGAATTGTTGGCCATTGTTGTCGAGGAAGACGACCGTTGCTGATGGTAGTATGCGTTGCCGCTAGTCTTCTAGTAGTAGGATGCTTGAGGGGAAGGCTTGCTTGGACAAAGTAGACGTTGCTATGTGGTGGCTGACTGCCAGGAGATGTGGAGATGTTGTTCCCAACATTTCCAATAGGTCCTGCAGCAATGGGGAGGTTGCCAATATGTAATAGCGGTCGTTGTAGTGAATGATACCATGCTGTAGTGACCAAGCTGGTGCCGTTGCCTGGATTTCAATGGTGGCAGAGATGATCTGGAGTTCGCGCTCGTCCGTGGCGGCCAGGTAGAGCTATGTGAGGATGTTGGGGTCGGTGGTGTCGTCGGTGTATGGGGTCGCTCTAGTGGTGTAGTCGACCGGTGGAAAGGGGGCCCTTGCCAGGGTGTGGTGGTGTATCGTAGCTATTGCAGGAGGTGGCGTGGAGTTGTACTCCATCTTGCGGGTGTCCGTAGCCGCTCCGATGTTGTAGTCGATCCGCAGAAGGAGCGCCATTGCCGAGGTGTTCTTGGGTGTTGGTGCTGCTATAGGAGTGGTTTGTGCTGAGTCGCCGTCAACTTCTTCCTCCGTTGGGTCATCTAAGTCAGTGTTGGTGTCAGTGTATGGGGTGCTTTGCGTGGGGTCAAAGGTGGTGTGCGCGAGATTCTCCTGTGCATGAGCAAGGATGATGGCTACCTCCATCTCTCGTAGGTGTGCTGGGCAACCGCCGTCCTGAGCGCATCTTGAAGGCCGGTGACAAAGAGGTTGACTTGATGAAGCTCGCTGGTGATGCTGACATGTAGCACATAGGCGGTGGAGCTGTCGATGTAGTCGTCCATGGTGCCAGTGTGTCGGGGTGGTGCGAGGTCGCCGATCGCGTCCTGGTTGATGGGTGGACCGAAGTTGCAGACGATGTCCCAGTTGAAGATCACCCATTCATCCATTGGCGCATCCTTCATTAGGCAGATGTACCATAGCTGTGCTACCCCTATGAGATGAAAAGCGCCATACCAGACTTGCTGATCATCAGACATGTGGTGCAGCTTGAAGAGGAGTTGTAGTCGAGACAGCCATGATAATGGATCCATGGAGCCATCGTACGTCGGGGTTGTTAGTCGAACTGTGATGGGCTGCTAACGTTGAAGTGGTGCTGGCTTTGATGATGGAGTCATAGGTAGTGGCATTCCAAGGGTAGGTACCTGCTGTGCCGGTGACTTGATGGCCGGCTAAAGAGGTTGGCATCCGACCGGAGTTAGTGGAGCAGCCTCATGGTCAACGGGAGGCTGCACGACAGTTGCGTGGTTGGTAGGTGGCCGGCCTAGTGGGGGGAAGCACGGTGATAGTGGGGGCTGCGGTGCTAGTGGTGCTGCGCACAGGTTGTCCGACGCTTCTAGGATGATCTCTAGGGCGTTGGAGGAGTGGGGTTCGTCCATCTTGCTTTTGAGGTAGGATTTGCTGGCGACAATCATGATGTTCTTTGTCTCTATTGCAGGGTTGTCGATGGCAACTTCTTGATCCAATCTAGCTTGGACGCCAGTGATGGCAGCGTCACCATATGGAGCCATGCTTGCTCGATGGCTTGCAGATGCTTGTCTAGGTTGATGAGTTGGCGATGCATCTCCTCAAAGTTTTTGCGGAGGTCGTTGACGAGGCCCTGGATCAGCTGTTGTGCACCGGTGGTGGTGGAAGCCATGGATCGTCTGGTCTCTGGATACTAGATGTCACTACTACAAAAACGGTTTTTAGCAACGGGGGCTTTTTTTGTAGGGGCGGCTCCACTACCAACCGCCCCTACAGTGGGTGAGCTCGGGTCCCATGATTCTAGCCGCCCCTACAAATCTAATAGTAGGGGCGGCTAGTGATACGAGCTGCCCCTACAAATGGGGTAGATTTGTAGGGGTGGCTCACTCACCAGCCGCCCCTACTGTTCGATTTGTAGGGGCGGCTCAATCACCAGTCGCCCCTACACATGTCTGCTGTATAAATGGCTGTAGCCCGCTTCTTCCTCCTCGGGTCACTCACTCCAACCCATGAAAAAAGGTAGGGAGGCCTTGGGCACCTCCCAAAAATTGCTCTACTAAGGGTGGAAGGTTTTGGTCTCAAATCCTTTGGTGGAGAGGTTGTAGAAGGTAAGAAAATGCTATTCCACACTTTTTTTTGAAGTTTTAATGGTTGGTTAGTGAGTAATTAGAGTTTTGCTTTTCTCTCTCTTCTATGGTGCCTGAGCTACTTATGAAGCAAATTAGACCCAAGTTTTGAATGCACTAGGGTAAATTAGGTAGGGGAAAAAGATCATACCCTTATTTGGTCCATGTTTCTTGATTTTAGTGAATAATTAGTTAGTTTTATGGATGTTTCATGTGCATGTAGATCTAGATCTAGGGTTTGGTTTTTTTATTAATTTCGTTTTTGTAAATTTATGTTTGATGAAATTGGACTAGGGTTTGCATGAAATATATTGGGTAAAATATAATTGTTGCTAATTGTTGTCTTTGAAATTGTTTATTGTAATCAACAAATATGTATTTTAATTATTTATGGATAAATGGGCATTAATTAATTTTCCTCTACCATGGTGTGTTTGTATGCTTCATGTAATTATACTTGATTTATATTCATATATATCTGAAGTATATACAATTATTCTCAAGTAATTATTAATTTGATTCATTTTTATATATATCTGAATAAGTAGTCCTTTAATGTTTGTTTTGTTGTTGTTGTTGTAAAAGATGGAGTATAGGAACTCTTGGATGTATGGTTCGTTAAGGTTCAAGGCAAGTTTCCATGAAGAGGTGGATAAATTTATTGAAGCCGCAGAGAAGCATGCAATGACGTTGATAGAGAATAAGGATACAATTATTTGTCCCTGTAAAGATTGCAAGAACCGTATGGTATGGACAGATGTGACTATCATCAGAACACATTTGATTATGCGAGGATTTGTTGAGGACTACATAGTGTGGATTCATCATGGTGAAATGGTTATTGTTAACGACGAGGATGAGGAGGAATACGACGATGAAACCCTAGAATCCCTGTCCCAATATTCAGCAGAGCTTGATGCACAAATGAATTCCGAGTTTAACAACGAACAAGGTGGTGATGCTGGTGGTTGGGATGGTAACGACGAAGGTGGTGCCAATAATGATAGTGGAGCATGTGTCGGGGATGAAGATGATTTGGAGGACATGATTCGATCCCGTGGACTAGAGATTTTACTAAAGAGCCCGAAAGGTCTAGAAAATTTGAAAAGGGTGACAAAAGCATCGAAGGAGACTGTGTATGGTGTTGAAAAGGGTTGTCCGACATATTGGATATTGCTACATTTTGTGCTTGAGCTACTCATCCTGAAGGCTAAGTACGGCTGGTCAGACTGTAGTTTCAATGATCTATTGCGTCTCCTATCATGGGTGCTGCCACAACCAAACTCAGTTTCTACCAACACATACCAAGCAAAGAAGGCCATAAGTCTATTGACAATGGGGGTTGAAAAAATCCATGCATGCCCCAACCACTATATCCTTTTTCGTGGCAAAACATTCAAGTCACTGGATAAATGTCCCCGGTGTGGGGCTAGCCGGTACAAGAACAATGACCTTTACGGTGGGGACGAAGCCTCCATGAGGAAAAAGAGGAATAACAAGGGTACAAAAAAAGGTGGTACAAGAATCTCAGCCCCTAGAGGACACTCCATTAGGCAACGATGCAAAGCAGAGAAGAATTCCTGCCTTGGTAATATAGTACCTGCCAGTGACCGACCGCTTGAGATGTATCTGCCTAAACCCTAAAGAAGCCACACTCATGACATGGTGGGATGATGAGCGCAAGGTGGATGATGATAAGATTGCACACCCAACTGATTGTAGTCAGTGGCAAATGATCGATGAGAAGCACAAATAATTCAACGATGACCCAAGGAATGTATGGTTTGGCTTGAGCACCGATGGAATGAATCCCTTCAATGAGAGGATGAGCGACCATAGCACTTGGCCAATGATCTTGACATTGTACAACATCCCAACGTGGTTGTGTCAGAAGAGAAAGTACCTTCTCCTCACTATTCTTATTTCTGGCCCTAAACAACCAGGCATTGATATAGACGTGTTCCTCGAGCCTTTGATGCAAGAAATGGAGATGCTATGGAGGCATGGGGAGCCGATGTATGATGCGTTTCAAAAGGAGGACTTCACATATAGAGCAATAATATTTGTTACTACCAATGATTACCCCGCGCTGTTTGCTTTGTCTGGACAGATCAAAGGGAAGACGAGATGCTTGGTTTGCTTGGATGGTACTGCATGGGTGTTCCTGGATGCATCCAAGAAAATAGTTTACCTAAGGAACCGATGCTTCTTAAAGACAAGTCACAAGTATCGCAGCAAATTGTTCTTTAGATTTTATGACAACACCCCGGAGATTGAATCCCCTCCAGAGAGACGTCATAATGGAGAACACGTGTACAGAATGGTGAAAAACATACGCTTCATCTATGGAAAGAAGAATTCGGATGGGATGAACAGAGATAGAAGCACACCTCCTGTTGAAGGCGTATCTTTCAAGAAACAATCGATCTTCTTTCAATATCTGCCTTATTGGCCAGACTTGGAGGTCCCCCATGCCATTGGTGCTATGCACGTGCAGAAGAATGTCTTTGAGAGTCTCATTGCTACCTTGATGGACACAGGCAAGTCAAAGGATGGTCTGAAATCATAGAAAGACATGGTGTAGCTAAACATGATGCCACAGCTTCACTCGATACCTGAGGCTAATGGAAAATACACTCTACCTGTGGCGTGCTTCAACCTAACACTAGAAGAGAAGAGAGTTATATGCACTTTCTTGAGGGGGGGTCAAAGTCTCGACTAGGTTTTCAGCAAATGTGAAGAAGCTAGTGTCAATGAAGGACTTGTCAATAACACACTGCAAGGCTCACGATTGTCATGTGATGCTGACAGTGTTTCTACCTATTGCAATCAGGGCTATAAAGCCAGATTTCTTAAAAATGGCCATCACCCGCATGTGCTACTTCTTTTTGAAGATCTCATAGAAGATGATTGGTAAGCAAGAGCTGAGTGACCTACATGAATTTGTGGTGGAGACACAAAACTAACTAGAGATGTGTTTACCTCCTGCTTTTTTTGATATAATGCCACATCTCATGATTTACATGGTTCATCAGATACATGCGCTAGGCCCTTGCTACTTGCATGAAATGTGGTCCTACGAGCAGTTCATGTCGGTTCTAAGTCGATACGTGCATAATCAAGCATACCCAAAGGGCTCCATGATAGAGGGTTACAGTACTGAAGAAGTTGTCGAGTGCTATTAAGAGTATCTAAAACTACAGAAAGGGATTGGTAAACCCGATTCTCGTCACAAGGGTAGGCTAGCTAGGAAGGGCACTAGTGAGTCGGGCGCATTACAGTGTCTTGCAGAGTACACAACTGATGCAATCGTACATTGATGAACACATGGCTATCATTATGTCGGAGAGAAATGGTCGTTCAGATGATTGGGTCATGAAACAGCACAAGCAACGAATAACTACATGGTGGAAGGACCAAAACATACCACCTGGAGATACCATAGACTCTATTACCATCAGTAGGTTGGCAGAGGGGCCATCGAGACAAGTGACATCTTGGAAAGCTTATGACATCAATGGGTATACGTACCCACGCAAAGGATAGTAAATATGTGAACCAAAATAGCGGTATTCGAATAGAAGCTCTTGATGGAGTGGGGCAAAAGATCTAATACTTTGGTATCATTGAAGAGATATGGGAACTTGACTATGGAAGGGATATAATGGTGGCCCTGTTTCGATGCCGCTGGATCAAACAACACCAACTGAACGATATTGGATTGAGAGTCCTGGACCTCAAGAATCGAGGCTACCAAGATGACCCTTGGGTGCTCGCTTCACGTGTCACATAAGTTTTCTATATGCCTAACCCACAAAGTAACCTCCCCTCGAAGAAGAAGACAAAGCACATGGTTACCTTTGGGAAACAGCACATTATCGGAGTTGATGGCGTGGATGATGTTGAAGCTTACAATAACTATGATGAGATGCCGCTATTCACAGACTTTCCTAAGAAGATCAGTGTTGTGGAAAAGAACCTGCCCAAAGACATATTGCCATGGGAACGAAAAGGTGTCAAGGGAAAAGTCGTTACAGCGGGCTAGCTAGTTGTTGAACGTGGAGTGTTTATGTAAGTGTGTGTTTGTAAGACTTCATTTATGCATGTGTGTGAGACTATATATTTATGTATGTGTATGAGACTATAGATTTATGTATGTATGTGAGACTACATTTATGCATGTGTGTGAGACTATCCTTTGCAACATCTAGATGAACCTATTGCAACATCCACTCTATGACTACTAAAACAGCTGTAACACGAGACACTTCAAACCTGATTTTCAACCATTAAATGATTTCAGCTGAAAACTGATGAATACCAAAGTTGTATAACTCATCAAGATCTACAACTTTTATTTTGGTCATTTCTTTATCTAACAAAGTGATAGTAAACATTGTTCACAAATCAACATGTCTCTCGTATAGTTCATGAAACTATGACTCATATGTGAATTTATGAACATTGTTTACTAATACTTTATCATATGAAGAAGTGACCAAAATAAAAGTTGTATATAGTGATGAGTTCAACAACTTTTATGTTCACAAGTTTTATAGTTGAAATCACTTAAGCTTTTAAAATCTTGTTTGAAGTTGCCATTTATTGAAATTTAAAATTTCAACTATTCAAATTTGGTCAAATGAAAAGATGACCAAAATAAAAGACGTAGATAGTGATGTGTTCAACAACTTATATGTTCATGACTTTCTTAGTTGAAACCATTTAATGTTTCAAAATCTTATTTGAAGTTGACATTTATTGAAATTCAAAATTTGAACTATTCAAATTTAGTCAAATGAAAAGATCACCAAAATATAAGTTAGAGATCTTAACGAGTTATACAACTTTGATATTCATCATCTTTACAGCTGAAATCATTTAATGGTTGATACTCAGGTTTGAAGTTGTCATTTTCTGAAATTCAAAATTTGAATTGTCCAAAATTAGTGACAAAGATAGATGACTAGACTAAAATGGTAGAGCATGATTTTAGAAACTTAAAAAAAAACCATCACATTTAGAGTTAGCATGAGAGAGAAAAACTAGTTACAAGCTTTAGCCACAGATTAAAAAGAGAAATCACACTTGTTCATCATTGATCATCATGAACAGTTATGATTTTTCTTTTTAATCTTTGGGTAAAATTTGTAACTAGTCTTTCTCCCGCATACTAACTCCAAATGTGATGATTTTTTTTCTAATGTTTTTTAAAATCATGCCCTATCAAGTTACTGTGTTGATTTGGTCATTCTTTTCATTTGACAAAGTTTGAGCAATTTAAATTTACAAATTTTAAAAAATGATAACTTCAAACCTGATTTTCAACCATTAAATGTTTTCAGCTGAAAAACTGATGAATACCAAAGTTGTATAACTCATCAAGATCTACAACTTTTATTTTGGTCATTTCTTCATCTGACAAAGTGATAGTAAACATTGTTAACAAATCAACATGTCTGTCGTATAGTTCATGAAACTATGAGTCATATGTGAATTTGTGAACAATGTTTACTAATACTTTGTCACATGAAGAAGTGACCAAAATAAAAGTTGTATATAGTAATGAGTTCAACAACTTTTATGTTCACGACTTTTTGAAATCATTTAAGGATTCAAAATCTTTTTGAAGTTGCCATTTATTGAAATTCAAAATTTTAACTGTTCAACTTTGGTCAAATGAAAAGATGATCAAAATAAAAGTTGTAGATAGTGATGTGTTCAACAACTTTTATGTTCATGACTTTCTTATTTGAAACCATTTAAGGTTTCAAAATCTTATTTGAAGTTGACATTTATTGAAATTCAAAATTTAAACTATTCAAATTTGGTCAAATGAAAAGATGACCAAAATATAAGTTGTACATCTTGATGAGTTCTACAACTTTGATGTTTACAAAATTTTCATTTGAGGTCATTTAGTGTCCTAAAATTCTATTAGTTGTTTTGAAATTCAAAATTTAAATTTTTAAAATATTATTTTTGTAAAGAAGAAAATATAAAATTATATCTATATATATAATAAAATTGTTTATATATACATATATTTATATATATATAATAATAAACAAACTAATATATAAATTTACATTGTTCTTTATATATGAATGAATTACAGAATTAGTAATTAAAATAAATTGAAAAATATTTGTAGGGGCGGCTAACTCAGGAATCTCCCCTAAAAATCGATTTGTAGGGGCGGCTAACTCAGGAGCCGCCCTACAAATGCCCTCCAGTATATAAGCCAGAGCCCCAAAAATATTCTAAGTCAGGGTGCATTCTTCCTTTCAGACGGCCGTCAGGCTGCCGAACCCGCCGCCGCCCACCACCGTGCACGCTTCCTCTCACCGTGCCCACCACCGTGTGCTCTGGCAGTCCTCCCCTGAGCTTCCTTATCTCCGTCTTCCTTGGCTTCGATCGCTGCTGGGACCCGCTACGGAACCCTAGCCGTGGGCGACGCTGTTCCCCACGGCGACTAGGGTTTCCGTCGCCGCGCTCGTCGTCTTGCTGTGCCTCGCCGCCCCTCCGCAGCCTCCCCGCCGGCGGCCCTCACCACCACGTCTCCCTAGGGTGTCCGCCCGCCTTGCCCTAGGGTCGCGGCCGCCCTCACCACCACCACACGCTTCCCTAGGCTCGCCACCGATGGCTGCAGTAGAGAGGTGGGGACAGGATTGGTGGCAGGAGGCCTGCCCTTCTGCGCTTGGCCTTGTCGCGGAGGAGGGAGTGGTGCGCCTACAGGTGCTCGTTGTCCTACAGGTATGATATCTCTGCCTTTGCCTACTCCTCATCTACATCAGTGTGAATCACTAGATTCATCTTCCATCATTTTGGCAATAGGTAGAAGCGTTCAAAGTTATCAATTCCATGCATGGTTCTTAAATCCCTTGATTGATTAAATTATATATTTAGGGTGTAAGTGAAGCGTTACTAGATGTAATGAGTTGATGAAAATTCAATAGAGGAGGGCATTGGCATGTACCTTGCTGTTGACTTGTGACCATGAATAATATTTTTATTGAAGTGAATGCCTTGGCCCTGGCTCATGGTACCTGCTTCAGATTCTTGTATCATTGAGATCTCTCTTGAGCTGAAGCTATATGTTTTTTGCCACAATATAATTTAATCGCCCATTAAGATCTGTCATCTATTCACAGTCATGTTGATTTGTCCTGTTAAATAACATTACACTGCAATTTATAGTTCAGTACGCTAGTATTATTACATAGATTCAGTGTACATTTATATATCCCATAGAATCAGCATATCTATTAGCCTGTAGAAGTACTGTATGTGTGACCTTGTATGTGTGACATGTTGCTTTGGCGGAAGCGGCACATGTAGCAAATTTATTGAATAATTGAATAGTGTATTTAATCCCCCTGATGGTTTTCTTGCTTATCACATACTTGTTTCAGAGTGACACATTATAGATCTATCAAGTAATCTTTTCTGCTGCTTGCTTCAGATTCATCAGTTTGTGTATATGCTATTTCTTAGGTGAGACTGTTTGCGTTAAACTGATAAGTTAGGAGAATGTTCATGTTATTTTTTAAACCCTGCTGAGTTATGACTTGAACTGTGAGGAACATGCTACAGATATTAAGATAGCTTATTACTTTAATTAGTTATGCCAGTGCTACTACTATTGTTATTTTTACTGGATATGCCTTTTTAAGTAGTTATGGCAAGTTGCAGTCCAAACAAATCAAAGTCCTGTTACCTATCTAACATTTTTTTATCATGTTACCTGACTACCACCTGATGCTATGTGAATATGCTATCGTGTTGAACTAGTTGCTGGAATGTGTTGCTCGTGATGAGGCAAGGCTTTGGTTAATTTTTTTATTTCAATTGGATTTCATTGGCCATGTTTGGTGATACTTTCCGTAAGAAGTTGGGCTGCAGTACTCTTTCTAAATTTTCCTGCTTGCCTGTGTTATCTACTGCTAGTATTACTGCTAGTACTACTGATATTCCTATGTATTACTATGCATCCCTATGCTCTCCTACTGCTAGTACCATTGTTACAGAACATACATTCCTAATATTGGTCGCAAGACAGCTGTCTAGCTGGTCAAGTGCTTGTGCTTGTCTCTGCTTTATTTCTGAACCAGTGACATAGCCTGCCTCTGTATTTGCCATTGCCATCTAACTGGAACCACTGATCTAAAATGGTACTACAAATCTGTATTTGCCACTGCTAGAAGTTATGCTTCCATAATCTAAAAAAATATCAGCTGGCTTTTATTCTAACATCTTCATCGGCATCACCTTATATCGTTACCATTAACCTAAAATTCTGAAATACACCCTTTTCTAGCACTCCTAGTCCAAACTAGCAGCTTCCTCCTTGTGCTCAGTTGCAATGAAGTTGTATGTCATATAGTCTGTTTTGGTTCAACTAATTAAGAGTAAAACCATTTGAGGAAATAGTTTTGTCTCTTTTCCAAATTTCAGTATCCTGTTAAACCCTGTTCAACACTTGTCATCTTCACCTAGAACTACATCATCAGAATTACTAGAGAAAATATGATTAGAGTCCCAAATATGCAATTTTCTCCCTTCTGAAATTGCTATTTGTCCTGATCACATAGCCAAACATCAATTTCTGAAATTGGCACATAAACTCACCATTGGCATCACTTCTGAATGCAATTATTCCCAAACAAGAGGACATGTATAATTCAGCCATCCACTACAGTATGGAATAAGCCTTCTTTTTTTTAAAGATTAGAATGAGCCTTGCTTCTCGGCATGGGTTTTGGTACTCCAGTGAATTGCTACCCACATATATTTGCCGCTTTGATACAAATGAAATAGGACAAATAAAAAAGCACATCCTGGCTACCTAATCACTGTAGTAGTGTAGTCCACACTGACCTGGCTTGGCTTGCTGGTTGCTGCTGCTCTCTACCGACTTGTGGCCTGTTCAACACTTGTGCTGACCAAGTTACTAGCTTACTGTTAGTACTAATGCTAGTACTACTGATACTACTACTACTACTACTACTATTGTTGTCTTACTACTACTACTATTGTTGTCTTACTTCTACTACTACTCCACTACTTCTACTACTTACTATTGTTGTCCTACTATTAATACTAGTGCTGTCCTACTACTAGTACTACTGGTTGTTGTTTTTTCCTATGTATTAAATCCCTGGTACTATGCATTACTATGCATCCCTATGTATTAACTTGCTATTTTTGTCCTCTCTTTTGCTCTCAGATCCTGTCTTTTGCCATCAGCTACTGCTCTATGTTTGCTAAGCAGCTGTTGCTTTTTTTTGCCAAATCTCCCCTCTCCTCTCCTCTCCTTTGTTTTGCCGATGATGAAATTGTCCAAGTCCATACATTATATGGAATATGAGCTAATGATCAAGAACTTGTGAGGAACTTGGCATCATTAGTAGCCGCCCCTACATTACCTTCTCCTCTCTTCTCTATTATGATGCCTTGATGCTCCAAGTTCATGATCAAGAACTTGTGAGGAACTTGGCATCATTAGCAGCCGCCCCTACATTACCTTCTCCTCTCTTCTTTGTTATGATGCCTTGATGCTCCAAGTTCATGATCAAATGATGATTGGCATGTTTCTGAGGCCTCTACTACTGCTACTACTCATTTTTTTGATATATTATTGTTTTATAGGACTACTTTGGTTTATAGACCTTTTTAATTTCTTATACCTTCTCACGTACCTAAAGCACACTTTCTTGCATCTACTTCTACTCTTCTCCATGAGCTGTCAATGCTGATGTTGCTTTGTAGACCCTCCTCTCCTAGTCCTACTTCTTCTACTCTTCTCCTCTTCTGTTCTCTGCTTCTACTTCTTCTACTCCTATCCTCTCCTGTTTCTCTACTATAACTGTTTTCCTTGACATAAATTTAGGAGAAGATATGACCGAACTCCCTTTGTCGGATCTGTCAAATAATTATGTGTATGATCTGGGCTTCCAACCAGCATTGGGGAGGGCAAACCACCCATATCCAAGCATAGTAAGTAACATGTTTAAAGACACCTCTATAGATATTTTGTTCTGATATATATATAATTCTTAAATATAGACAATTCATCCTATACCATGGTTCAGAGAGACACTCTCAAATTTTGGGGTTGATTTCCTCAATGTTGATACATTCTCTATAGATGGTCGAATCAAGCAATGTCGAATTGGCTTTTCTATTCTCGCTAGGGACATTCTCTATAGATGGTCGAATCAAGCAATGTCGAATTGGCTTTTCTATTCTCGCTAGGGCGGGTAACCAACAAGGTATGGTTTTATACATCGATAGGACGAGCAGCAGTCAACCTCATGACATTACTGCACAAAAATATGATGTGCAAGCATGTTTAAGGGCACTTCAAAATATTTGGTACAATATTCCTACATACTCCTCCATGAGGATTGCTGCTTTGAATGTGGGCCTCCACCACAATATTGGACTGTTTTCTGCAAAGCTTGCTGAGGACAACATGAATGATGTGGCCAGTCTCATAACTTATATCCAGATTAATTGTTATGTCTATATATATGCATGGTTCTGATAACCACATTTTTTTACAACACTTATAGATTCATGAGAACGACGTAACATACACAAGTTGTAGCTTTGAAGCCATTTTAAACCAGGCCATGTATCACTTGGGTCGTTATAAATAGGAATATGGTGGCCCTGTTCTCACTTCAGAGGGAATCCAGGTAAAAATTCTTGTGACTAGGAGTGAAGGTTCTCGACCAATGCTGATCGTCGTCAGTAGACCTTGTGAACGATCTTGTGAAGCAAGGGAGAGTGCACTAGTAAATACATTGCGCTACATCAGTGACATTTTGGCATATGAAATGAATGATCTGCACTTCTCCGAGTACGTGGTACAACGTTAGAAAATTCTAGGAATCATGGTGTCTATTTAATAATGGATTGTATATATTCTTGTGAATTGGACTTGTAATTGTAGTTCATATAATACTCTTATGCTTGTGGTCAGATTTAAATTATATATGTTCTGGTCAGATTTGAATTATTTATGCATATATATATTATGGTCGAATTTGAATTGTAAATTTAAAATTTTTTGGCGGAAAAATGTACTGTAGGGGCGGTTCTAGACTGAACCGCCCCTACAAACATGTATTATAGGGGCGGCTGGTACTATAGCCACCCCTACAAATCGATTTGTAGGGGTGGCTAATAACACCAGCCGCCGCTACAAATTGATTTGTAGGGGCGGTCTGGGAACCGCCTTTACAAATGCATGATTTGTAGCCACGCTTTGGTAGGGATAGCTGGCCAAACCGCCCATACAAATCATCTAGAGCCGCCCCTACAAAAGGTTTATGTAGTAGTGTGTAACACGTCACTTGGGAGGGGGCGGCTAGGGTTGAGGAGGGGAGCTGGGGCGGCGGCAGGGGGAGAGGAGCGGCGGCAGGCAGAGAGAGGGAGGCACAGGGAGGGGGGAAGGGGAAGGATAAGACTGAGGCTATTCTTTCTTAATTCCAAATGATACAATACCTCTATATTTATAGCCCCGAGTAGATTTGCATCTTAAGTAATCTAACGAGAGGAGTCCTTATTGATTTGGACTCCTCTAAATCTTATCTAATTTATTCCTATTCTATTTCCCTCCTTTTCTTTATTTGAAATCCTCCGGATACGGGTGTCGGCGGCGCGGTGAGAGGGCGCCCTCGCTGGGCGCGCGCCCCCCTTCCTGGGTGGCGCGGTTGGCCCCCTGTGGCCGTCCTGGATTGGCCAGGCCTCCTCATGGGCCCTCCATCCAACGTGTTACACTAGTGCATAACAATGATATTTTAACTAAAGGCAACTTGTTGAGGAGAGAGACTATGGAAAGGTAGTCCCACTTGTGGTTTTTGTGACCAGGATGAATGTATGCATCATCTGTTGTTTTGCTGTGCTAATGCCAAAGTAATCTGGGCAACTTTTGCTATATGTTTGGGTGCTAATGATATTCCTGCCTCACCTGGACAATGCTGGAGTTGGTGTAAAAAGTGGATACCAAATGGTAAAAGTTCTCTGGAGTTGGGTTTGCTGCTATCTGGTGTGCTATCTGGAAGAATAGGAACAAGATTTGCTTTGAAGGCGAAAAGTGCTAAGAGCGCCCTTGAGATAATTTGTCACGTGTTTGCTCTCATGTGCTCTTGGGCAGGTCTATTTTCTGAAGATGAGAAGAAGATGCTGATTAAAGGTGTCAATGCCATGCTTAAGATTGAAATCAAACTACTGTGTGGCCTTTTGTGGGTGTTAGTTGGTGCTGCTGTGAGGACTAACTTCATCCAAGATGCTGGGAGAGATGGTGACGCTGATCCAGCCCCTTCCATCTGAAGTCAAGAAGAATGATCGTACTGCTGTGTGGCCTTTTGTGGGTGTTAGTTGGTCGCGAGCTGAGTGTAGTTCCAACTTGGGTGTTTGGCAGTAGTTAAACTGTTTGCTTTTCTTTCTGTGCTATTCTTGTTGGCTCTGTGCTCTTGCTGTATTTTCGTTATTCAGTAATGGAAATGGGTATGAACTCATTTTACAGCTATAGAGTTGTATTTTCGTTATTCAGTAATGGAAATGGGTATGAACTCATTTTACAGCTATAGAGTTGCGAGTATTATTATGTTTGTCATACTTTTTCTCTCTCCAAAACAAAAGATCTCGTTTTTTATGAAAACTATTAATTTTAAAGCCTGGTAATTGACACGAAGCGATATGATCATCATTATATACACGATGAATCGATGATCGATTGCCCTCGTGGTTTTCTCGTCGTGTAAACCATGATTAGCATCATATATACAAGACCATGCATCGGTACATACCTAACTGTATGATCGAGTTCGCGCATGCAGAGTTTCTCTGTGCTCACCGATCCTAGCAACCACCGGGGAAGACCTTGGGTTCATCATCCTGTATCCCGCGGCGCGGGTCTTACTGAAGCTCCGCACAAGCCGCAGATTGGCGACGACGACACGGCCGTGCGGACCTCATCTTCGTCTCCACCGCGATCGCCGTGTTCCATGTGCCACAGGACGTCGAGGAACGCATCGACGTCGCACGGCAGCGCAAGCGGGCCCCGGGCCATGTGCCCGTACTCGTGCTCGGCGTCGTCGAGGAGGCGGCGGAAGAGAGGGTGGGAGGCGTACTCCGCGCGCACCACGAAGCGCACCCGCTCGGGACCCACGTACACCGGGAAGCACCCGGCGACCGCCGGCGACGACCGCGCCCGTCCGGCAGTGCCGATCTGGTTCAGCTTCAGCCCAGACTTGCACCGCTCCAGGGTTCTTGAGATCAGGCTCTTCCTTGTGGCTCCCTTGCTCGGCGCCGCCATGCCAAGGACCAACACGCGCCTTTCGTGGGCACCGAGATGTAGGAACCAAGGGAAGAAGATGGTGCGGAAGTAACTAGTGCATGTTGGCCCACAGGATCATCGGCTCAGGTGAGAGAATCACTCACCAGTCTTACCGAGCATCCGCTAGGGTTGCCGAGCATCCATTAGCAGTGCCGACCACGAACAAGCGTTGTCCATCTCCACACACTATGTCTTGAGCTAGAAGAAGAAGGGAGAACAGAGCATGCACGCACAATACAAGACACCAGCGTTGGCCGAAGCCCTGTCTGTGAGATGGCAAATCCGAGCTCTCTTTACTGAGTTGCCGTGGTAGTCTATTTATACAACTCTATCCATCTAGTCCTAATACAGCGCACATGCTGTAACAGTGACTAGATAACATACAGGGCTGACTCTGCGCCGGCCACTGCATGTGCCTACAGTGCTGCAGGTGACCAGTTCGGCGCCTGCACCTGCAGCGGCTACAGTATCACAGCAGGGGGCTTTTTCGGCGGCGCCTTCCCCTTGCTGTGTTCACACAAGGTAGCAGTAGATTATCTAACAGTCTTTCCCTAATCCTACTGCTAATCCTTGTAACCCCTCCATGCCGATCATCTCCTTCAGCTCCGTGAGTCGAAGACGTCTGAGCAGCTTGGTGAGGACGTCAGTGAGTTGCCGACCAGTTTCGACGAACTCGATGACGATCTGCCCTCCATCGACACTATCCCTAAGGAAGTGGAACTTCACGTCGATGTGTTTACTCCAGTCGTGCAGAACCGGATTCTTCGCGGGGGCGATGACGGGCTGGTTGTCCACCATCAGTGCTGGTGGGTGAGCTTCCACACCGGTCAGCTCGCCCAGCAGCTGGCGTAGCCACACAATTTGGCACGCCGCTATGGCCGCCGCTACGTACTCTGCCTCGCACGTAAATAGCGCCACCACCTTTTGCTTCAGCGACAACCATGAAATTGGGGCCGACCCGAGGAAGACGAGCACGCCAGAGGTGCTCCATTGCCCGTCGATGTCCCCCGCCATGTCTGCATCACTGAACACAGTGAGTTGTAGGCTACTCCCGCCGTTCCTTGGGAAGATGATCCCATGATCCACAGTCCCCTTGACGTAGCACAGTAGCTGCTTCACCGCAGCCCAGTGATCCTCTCTGGGATCCTTCATGAAGCGACTGACGTGGCCCACGGCGAACGCAATGTCCGGCCTCATGTGGACTAGGTAGCGTAGACCGCCGACGATGCTCCGGTAGAGTGTTGTATCCACCTTCGCTGTGGTACTGGCCTTCGTTAGCTTCAGCCGCTCCTCCATCAGAGTCACGCATGACTTACATTCAGCCATGCCGCTCCTCTCCAATAGCTTGGAGGCATACGTGCTCTGACCGAGCGTGAGTTCCTCCTTCCCCTATCTCACCTCGATGCCGAGGTAGTAGGAGAGTGCGCCGAGATCGCTCATTCGAAAAAGAGCTGCCATCTCACGCTTAAAGCTGTTGATATCCTCCGTGCGTGCGCCAGTGATGATTAAGTCATCTACATACACGTTGACGACGAGCTCCTCCTTCCCCCGTTGCCACATGTAGAGCGCGTGCTTGGTTGCGCACCTTTGAAACCCAAGTTCGCCTAGCGTGGCGTCAAGCTTGGCGTTCCATGCTCGAGGGGCCTGCCGTAGCCCATAGAGCGCCTTGCGCAGTCGGAGCACCCTGTGCTCCTCTCCCTTGACGACGAAACCTGGAGGTTGCCTGACAAAGACCGTTTCCGCTAGCTCGCCGTTGAGGAAGACCGATTTAACGTCCAAGTGATGGACATGCTAGTCCTTTGCTGCTACCAAAGCAAGTAGCAAACGGACCGACTCCATGCACGCTACTGGCGCAAAGACCTCCTCGAAGTCTATGCCCTCGCGTTGAATAAAGCCTCGGGCGACGAGGCGTGCCTTGTGCTTGACAATGGCACCGAGCTCGTCCCGCTTGACCTTGTACACCCACTTTAGCCTGATCGGACGACATCCTGAAGGTGGATCGACGAGCTGGAAAGTCTCGTTTTCCTCGATCGCCTTCATCTCCTCCAGCATCGCTCGTCGCTAGTTTCCATCGCGCTCGGCAAGCACAAACGTGGGTGGTTCCTCAGCACTGACGAGTAGCAGCTCTGCGTCATTGAGCAACCTACCCACCAAACCTAAGGGACCTATGCCACCGACAATGTCGTCCAGCCTACGGAACCGCACCTCCTCACCTTCGTGGAAGGCGTCCATGAACTCAGTGATGTCACTTGGAGGTGAGGCAAACTCGATCGGCGTCGATGGAGTTCCCTGTTCCGCCGGAGTGCTTGGCATAGCACCTTGAGTGCTCGGCACTACTTCTAGACATTTCGTCATAACTCCTGTAGTGTTCGGCCACACTGTAGGAGTGCCCTGCCTCAGTCTTGGAGTGATCGACACCACTGTAAGACGTCTTGGCTCTGCCACGGGAGTCCTCGACACTTGTCCTGGAGTGGTCGCCACCACTGTAGAACCTCCCGGCACCACTCCTAGCGTGCTCGGCATCCCTCCAGAAGTGCTCGGCATTCCTCCCGGAGTGCTCGGCATCCCTCCCAAAGTGCTCGGCACTGCCCCAGGAGTGCTCGGCTCTACCACCAGAGTGCTCGGCACTCCTCCTGGAGTGCTCGGCACCTCTTCCCTAGCATCTCCACCACCGTGGATGACCAAGTGTTCGACGATGAAGGTGTTGGTGAAGCTGTCAGCTTCCCCCGTGCTCGGTCTGCTCTAGTCCCAAGCCGCCTCCTCGTCGAACATGACGTCGTGCGAGACAAGCACCTTGTCTCCATGTGGGTCGTAGAGGCGGTATGCCTTGGTACCCTTCGCGTAGCCTAGGAACACCATGGGTGTGCTCCTATCCTCCAGCTTGGTGAGGTTCGGCTTTGTCTTCCTGACATGGCCGATGCAGCCAAATGTTCGGAGGAAGGACACGCTTGGCTTGCGCCCATACCAAGCTTCGAACGGCGTCTTGCCTGTTAGGGCTTTGGTCGGAGATCGGTTGAGGATGAACACCGCCGTGGTCACTGCCTCACCCCAAAACCTTGCCAGCATGCCTTTGGCCTTCATCATGGATCAGGCCATGCCGACCACCATTAGGTTTCATCTCTCCACCACGCCATTCTGTTGTGGCGAGTACGGTGTGGTGTGGTGTTGCCCCACACCCTAATCTATGCAGTACATAGCAAACTCCACCGAAGTGAATTCGCCGCCGCGATCAGTTCTCAGCACGCGGAGCTTCTTGCCGCTCCGGCCTCCACGCACATCTTGAACTTCTTGATCGCCACCGCCGCATTGTCCTTGCTCGTCAGGAGTTGCAGCTACATGTAGCGACTGCAATCATCCACAAGCAGGAGGAAGTACCACCGACCACCATTTGTAGTAGGTGTGATCGGTCCGCAGAGGTCGCTGTGAACAAGCTCGAGAGCGTCTTTCGCGCGATACTTGACCGCCTTTGGGAAAGGTAGCCTCCTCTGCTTCCCAGCCAGGCAGCCGTCGCACAGCTCGCCTCTGTGATTGATGTGGGGTAGCCCTCGGACCATCTTCTCCAGCCGACCAAGCGCGTCAAAGTTGAGATGTCCGAACCGGGCATGCCACATCCACGGTTCCTCAGAGTGCCTTGCTGCCAAGCATACCGGCTGCTCTATCTTCAGGTCGAGCAGGTACAACCGGTTCAGGGACCTCTTCACCTTGGCAAGAAGTCGCTGCTCCTGGTCCCTGATCCTAAGGACTCCGTCCTTGATCAGTACCTTGCTACCGCGCTCATCCAGCTGACCAAGGCTGATGATGCTAGATGCAACTGCGGGATGTAATATACATCCGTTAGCGCGTAGTGCTCCCCGTTCTGGCATCTGAAGATAATGGTGCCGTAGCCACCCTTGAGCCGTCACCAAACTTCACCGTACCAGTAACATCGCTGTCGAGCTCGAAGAAGGATGCCCTAGAGCCCGTCATGTGGTTACTGGCGCTAGAGTCCAGATACCACTGTTGCTCCTGGTCGGCGCCCACACATCCGAGGTGAACTTGGGCGCGTGGTTCGTCGAGGTTGACAGTTTTCAGGGCCTTCCCAAGTCATTTCACCGTCGTCGCCTCAGTCTTCTCCTCGGCCTCGATGTCGTGCAGTGTACAGAATGTTGCCATCTGGATAGTGGCCTCATCCTAATCATCGGCTTGCGCCAGGTGAGACTAAGCCTTCTTCTCCTGCTTGCGATTTGGGCACTCCCGTGCCCAATGGCCCATCTTCCCGCAACACTGGCAGGCATTGGGGTTGACCTGCTTCTTCTCCGAAGAAGCCTTACCGCGATGCTTGCCATCGCCACCGCGGCTGGAGGAGGCTGCCTTCCCGGAGTTCCTCAGAGCAGCCCACTCCTCTTCCGTCAGCAGGAGTTTCCCGCTGTCCTTCGTTGCTGTTGCCTGCTCTAAGCGCTCGTCCACCGCCCATAGACGGCCTATCACATCCTCAATGGTGAGGGTGGACAAGTCCAGCATCGTCTCTATAGAGAGAGCGATCTGGATGTACTTTGCCGGCACGAAGTGGAGGTACTTGGAGACCGCCTCCTCTTCGTCGATGGTGATGCCATGGCTCTTCAGCTTGCTGATGAGCGTCTACGGGTGGAGGGAGAAGTCCTCCACCATTTCACCATCCTTGAACTTGAGGTTGGCGTACTCCTGCTTCAGAAGCTGGGTCACCGCCTTCTTTGCACAGTCGGAACCAACGCGCATCGCCGCAATAGCCTCCCACGCCTCCTTAGCCGAGTTCTTTGTCCCCAATGCCTCCCTGTACTCCACCGGTATAGCAGCGAGGATAGCCTCCAGCGCTGACACATCATCTTCTTCAATGTCGGTGCCCTTGTCAACAGCATTCCAGAGCTGTCGGGCTCTGAGCTTGACCTTCATGGTCACCGACCACTCTCCATAGTTGGTGTGAGTCAGCGTCGGCCAACTGGTGCCGCTGACCTCCCGCACCGTGCGAACGACCTTCGGTCATGGCTGGGTAGCCACAGCAGTGCCACTGCTGTCGCCCATCTCCGAACCGCCCGTCATCGCCAGCGGTTAGTCTGGCGACGGCGCTTGTACGGCTCTGATACCACTTGTTGGCCCATATGATCACCGGCTCAGGTGAGAGAACCACTCACCAGTCTTGCCGAGCACCAGCTAGTGTTGCCGAGCACCCACTAGCCGTGCCGACCACGAACAAGTTTTGTCCGTCTCCACACACTATGGCTTGAGCTAGAAGAAGAAGGGAAAACAGAGCATGCACGCACAATACAAGACACCATCGTTGGCCGAAGCCCTGTCTGTGAGATGGCAAATCTGAACTCTCTTTACTGAGTTGCCGTGGTAGTCTATTTATACAAATCTATCCATCTATTTCTTGTACAGCGCACATGCTGTAACAGTGACTAGATAACATACATGGCTGACTCTGCACCGGCCACTGCATGTGCCTACAGTGCTGCAGGTGAGCAGTTCGACGTCTACACCTGCAGCGGCTACAGTATCACAGCAGGGGGCTTTTTCGACGCCGCCTTCCCCTTACTGTGTTCACACAAGGTGGCAGTAGATTGTTTAACAGTGCATTCACGGAATGAATGCATGCCTTTACAAGCTACTGGGTTGCTCATGTCATGGCACAGAGTTCAGCTACCTATAAATTAAAGGAGAGGAGGACAACTGATGAGTATATATGAATTTGTGTTAACTAGTCTTAGTCGTCGTAGTGGGAAGTACTAGTATATATATAACTGAACAAGTATGGTGCTTTTTATTAGTTCCAGTGACCAAGTACACGACTCTGGGGAGATCATCAAACTAATAATGTTCAACAACTGTTAGTGTCTGGTGGCGCGGTGGCGTATATATTCTCACAGTCAACGCCTCTCGAATGTGGAGCACGCTTGCTAAGTGAGACAAAATAGTATACTGTCCACTATTTACATGTTCTACTACTCGATCTAGAACAAACCCTAGTAATGGGGTCATGTGTATAACATCTCTGTCGCTTACGCTACTTTTGTCGCTTCATATAAAAGGATTAATTCAGCTATCCACCATAAATAAATATATGTACATTTTAATTCAGCGAACTACCATAAATCTACTAATCTAGTAGGAAATTTCAGGGAATCTTAACATCCACGCAGCAAAACTTATTGGATAGATACAGCAAAACGTGCTTTTTGAGAGTTAGCACATGGATACTCTTGTATATATAGATGTGGATGTTGATGCTGACGCGCCGCCTTACCATTTATTTTTCGCTGTCGTATGGATCCTTCCATTCTTCCAGTCTCTTCTCTGATTGACTGTATATAGGAGTTAGCAACGGCCCGGGATAATACTGAAACAGCACGCACATTCAGATTGAGAAAAGTTTGACACACTGCTAGCCTAGTAGCCTTCACATCGTTTGGACGCGAAAATGACACCCGTCGAGTAATTGATCAGCACCTCATTTCTTGAAGGGTTTGTAACTTGGTATAGCTAGTAGTTCCGCATTGTCCTCACGTTGTAGGCGACAATTGCCGGCAGTCAGATGCGGATGCAGAATTGCAGATGACGCCTGGCCAGAGAGCCAGAAGGTGCTTATGATGTGGGCGATGGCTGGTGATCGAATGGAATGGATCACCTCTTCTGCTGTTTTTTTTTAATAATGTCTTCTGCTGAATTATTCCCAAAATAAAAAAAAACAATAGCATTGTCTACGTGAAAGGATTAGTTGGCCTAAATAGTTCCATCTCATTATTATGAGCAAAGACTTAGCCTATCACCAAAGTAAACACCTGGTACCGGTAGCTTATGAAAACCAAAGCATTTCATAATAAAATCTTACCGTGATCTCTATTCATCGATAGAGATTAGACGGTGAAAAAATAGGAATCTCTGTAAAATTTGCAGCCTAGCTGGTTTGTTAGTAATAAGCTAAAAAAATATTATCTTACCGTAAATTGATGCAACATATGCATAATCATACAATTTTCAATACGATTTCCTAAAATATTATCGAGAATGCCACTCCACCTATAATCGTATTTCTATTATATGCATATGCATGTATGATGTTGTCTCACTTGACCTATTTAGCTAATTAAATTAATGTATCACATTAGGTAGATAATATATCATTAATCAAATAATCAAATGTACTCAAATTTAAATATATTATAAGATTTTTCTGCTAAGGATATTTATAATACATGTATACGTGTAAAGAGACTTAATTTGCTTGTTTGTCTCTTGATTTACGTCTCACTTGACTTGTCTAACTAAATGTTTATGACTCACTAGCTAAAGATGTCCTTGGTTGCATCTTCCGCTAGATACCGCCCATTCTTCAGGAAAAAAGTTACCAGTAGATATATATTCAAAGAAAGAGTAAAGAATGGTGCATGATTAGCATGTAGTCAGCGTTTTGATGGTGTGATTATTCTATATGCGCGTACAGCAAACATTAGCACCGTGCATATCCTCTACGAACACACCTGATAGGATCCCTCGCGCCAAACCAAACAACATCTCTCCCACCAAATAAAAGCAACTACAACCTCTATCTGTAATAATGCAATTGCGCTGGCGCTAGCTAACTCCCTCGGTCCCAAAATAAATCAATTTTTAGAACTACCTTAAGTTAAACTTTCTTAAATTTGGCCAACTTTATAGAAAAAGGTAACAACATCTATGACACCAAATAAATGGATTATGAAAATATATTTCATTATGTATCCAGTAATACTAATTTGGTGTCATAAATATACGTGTGCTCTTTTCTATAAATTTACTTAAACTTAAAATAGTTTGACTTAGGACAACTAAGTTAATTTAGTTAGGGACAGAGAGTAGTTATTCGAATTCCGCACTCCACAAACCCACCTAACACATGTGACATATGAATGCATATAATCTTTTCATAATTTAAAATTTTAAAACATAATATCTCTCAAACCATAATCCGATTCAGAAACCATTTGAAGGTTATCGTTGAAAAAGAAATATACCAAACAAAATCAAATTCAAAAAAGTTATGTTTCTACGAAGTTTATCTTAAAAATAAGAACTCATAGTGTATTGCCACCTTTGTTAACGTGATTAACAGTAACAGACTATCTAGCCATTTCTGGAAATGGCTCATTGATAGATAATACTAGAAGAACACCCCACGCATTGCTGCGGGAATTACTGATTTGAAATGAAATTTAACTATTCATACAATTCTTAGGAAGAGATTAATGTAGCACCTGGTTTTAAGGACAAAACCAGATACACACCACATGTGTGCCCAGGAATTTAATTCACACATATAGCTACAAATGAATGGGTAATATCAAAGACAATGCATTTATTACATAGCGCATAAATATTTGTTACAAAAGACATAATCTTACTTTATAGTATATGCTATAACTCTATTATTCGGGCGAAGCCTCCAATACCACAGGAATCCTCAACTTGTTGATCACAAGCCTAACACCTCTTAGAAAACTCCACTAAAGAACCTCCATCTGGTACCCATCCGGGATTTTACCAAAGTATTGAAATAAAACAAGCGTAAGCTACTACCGCTTAGCAAGCATAACATGAGGGGATGCAGGCTCAAAAGGCTTGACACGGCTGAACTGCGGTAAACACTTTTAGTTGGTCATATTTTATTATTAATCATAAGTTGCTAAGTTATGCTTAGCCTCCCAAATATGAATAATTAGAGATATCAGCAATTTTAATCATAACCCAAACCATCCAAGTAACCAACTATTCAGTAAGGATCCAGGCCGCTCGTGACCGTGAGCTCGGCTGATATACTAGTTTTACACTCTGTAGAGGTTGTACACTTTCACCATGAGTCGTGTTGCCCATATGCCCGGATTAATTACTCCCAAAACACTTCTAAGGTGAGCAGGCATGGTACACTACGAAGTTTTTCCCCAGTCGTTCTAATAAGGAGCAGCCGCTAAGGATTCCATCTCCTAAGTGTTATGGAGTCATCTCCAAAAGTGGCACTGATACACACAGCATAGTACACACCCTGGGGATGAGGCCCATACCCAGCCTAGTATGCCCCTCTTGCCCTTTCGGTAAACTGCTACAAACTAGAAAGAGCAAGGTACTGGACTAAGACCAGAGCCATGTGGTCCTCATGGTTATACTGTAAGTCCTGGGTTGTCACTTAAAGATGAGTCCTTATGGAGAGAAACTAGAGCACCATCAGATAAGGCCCAATGCTCTAGCCCCCTTGGTTCCATGTTGCTAAAAAGCATCTTTTAATACCATGTTGCATATATCTTTAATTGTATTCTTTAATCATATTAGTTGGAGCAAACTGAGCATACTACCCACATGCAAAACCCATAGGTAAATCAAGGACAGGATAATCAATATCAAGGCAAGTAGACTCCAAGCGTTTCATTAACATATGCATATGAATTGAGATTGCATTAAAGTGAATAGGTAACAAGGAGCCTCATATTATACTTGCCTTAATTCAATGTATCGTTATTAGTCTTGATCTTCAAAGCATTGCTCCATATCACCAACACAAAACTCACTATCTACTCGAGATCAAACAGCATCACAAAGGCATCCATACAATCATGCATAGCAAACAAAAGCTATAGATTAGAACAGTATACCAATCATCATAAAATCAAGATGAAAAGTTTGTAAAACAAAGCTACGTCTTGCTACGATCACACAGACACGACGATCACAAAATCCAGAGCCAAAACGAAGAAATTGTGAATTAAATAAGATTTCCTTTAGTAAAATAATAGATTAAATCTAACCCTGAAATTTTAAAAGTTGAAAACATACTTAACAGTAGTATGAACATGTAGATTATGAAATTACGAACCTAACACAAGTTGAACGGGTCAAATCGGAGTTAAAACGGAGATTTTATGGCCTACAGAAGGTAGTGGCAGTTTTGTAGTTTTTAAAATGGTCCTATATGTAATTTTGATTATAAACATGGTCTAACCTATAAAACTGCCTTTGTTGGGCGGCGGGTTCTAATACTGTAAAGTACAGGGATAAAAATAGAAGAAAAAGGACTTGCTTTGAATTATTTTTGAAAGAGAGTGAATTGTGGGTTTATTAGATAGAAACCGAAGGGTTTTATTGGCAAAAAGGCCCTGCTGACCGTATTGATCGGGTCGCTGCTGACACTAGCGCTGGTGTGGCGACACGTGGCAGGGCGTGGCTGGCTAGAGTGCAAACACCGGCGATAGACCGGGTGCAGACTGCGCTGGTGGACCTAGTCACACTGTGCGGGTGGACCGGTTACACAGATCGAAAGGGTACGTGATCTGGAGCGTTGATTCGGATATGGATGGCTCAGGCGGGTTGGGGTGCTTCACCTGGCCGGAACAGGGCTCCGACGTGGTGGCTGCCATTGACGACGGCGGGAGCTCGCTGGCGAAATGGGAAAAAGGGCTCGAAACCTCGGTTTCCCATGGAATCTACTTAGAAAGAAAGAGGAGGGAACAGTGATGTCACCTCGGCACTTGGCATGGACGGAGATGGCTCAGGGATGGCGCAGGGCACGGCGGGATGGACGGCATCAGCGGTGATCTAGGTTTGCGACGGCGAGGGAGCTCTGGGGCGCGGCGGTTCAGGGAAAGAGGCATGACACCTGGGCTTGCTATTTATGGGGCCGCACTGGCTTGGAGCGCACGCAAGACGGAGGGGGAATGGGGCGATAGCGGACTCGACCGGTGATGTCCAACGCTGCGACGGGAGGAAGACGAGCTGCGCTGACGAGCGGGGCCCGCCTAGCAGACATAGTGAGAGAGGAAGAACGCGGGCGGCTTCGGCCTGGGCCAGGAAGATCGGCCTACGACGTGGCTTGGCTTGGGCCGGGGCGCGAGATGGGCCTGCGGGACGGCGCTGCTAGACCGTGGCACAGCAGCCCACGCGGGAGAGGGAAACGATGACGCCGCTGGGCTTTGCGGGAAAAAGAGAAACGGGCCGCGGGGAAGGGAGCAGGCCGGCTGGGCCAAAGAAATAGAGGAGAGGAATACCCTTTTCTTTTTATCACAAGTGTTTTTCAAATGCATTTTCAAATCCATTTGAAACAATTTGAAGTTTAATTTCAAACCACACAATACAAAAGAAATACTATGCAACAGCATGAATGCACAACCATGTTGCAAAACTTATGATGAATTTTAATTTCAATAAAGATTATTATTTTCCCTAGGTTTAAATGTACACAAAAATTCATAATTAAATGAATTTAACTCTATTTGAAGAAACGCAAATTTTAGGGTGTTACAATTAATTATTATAAACTAATGTTAGTGGATAGCGTGGCACGTTGATGTGGACAACAAAATATATGTTAATGGATGATGTGTCTTGCTAACGTGGATATCATAATTGCTTGTGCTAGTGAACTTTAATTGCAAGTGATAGTGGATTGCTGAGGTGGATACCTTGCATGTCAAGAGAAATTGCTAGTGGGGTTTTGCTTTATAAGAGTATAAGATTTCGCAAGGTCGCCTGCTTTTGGAATTGCTGCTTTTCGAATTGCAAAATGACCTTATGAGAAAATGCAATTCATGGTAATGTCAAAAACATAAATCTGAGTATCTGACACAATGTGAAATTTCAATTATGACTCTTGTCAAGTTTTAGTCCCTTCATTGGCACAAATAAGGGAAGTATTCGCCAAATCATAATTTTTTCTGTGGGTTTCAAAATACCCCAACAGAAAAATACGAAAACCCACAGAATAATTGTATGATTTTTCTGTGCGTGACAATACATACACGGAAAAAATCAACACCCACAGAAAAATAAAACTTATTCTGTCGGTTATTTTAAAATGCACAGGAAAAAAGGTACACACGCACGGAAAAAACAAAGAAGTCATAACCCTAACCCACCGCAGACTCGCCCGCTCGGCTCCTCACGCACGCACACTCCCCTTCTTCTTTCCCGCCGCACCCTCCCCTCCCCTCCCCAGCCCCCCACACTCCCCTACCCTCCTCCTGCACCCGCACCCGCACCCGCCCATCCTCCGTCGGATCCCGCCCCTCCCCTCCCTCCCCTTCTTCCTCGGCGCGGTACCTTCTTCCCGAGATCCGGCGCGGCCGGCGTTCCCCGGAGATCCGGCGGCCGGTGCCGCCCCCTCCCTCTCCCCCCCTCCCCTACCTTCTTCCCCGGCGCGGCCCCTCCCCTCCCGCTCCCCACCGGCGAGATCCGGCGGCCGGTGCCGCCCCCTCCCTCTCCCCCCCTCCCCTACCTTCTTCCCCAGCGCGGCCCCTCCCCTCCCGCTCCCCACTGGCGAGATCCGGCGGCCAGTGCCGCCCCCTCCCCTACCTTCTTCCCCGGCGCGGCCCCTCCCCTCCCGCTCCCAACCGGTGAGATCCGGCGCGGCCGGTGCGGACCTTATGGCACGACGAGCGCTACAAGGATGACCTCCGCTTCCTCAAAGTGTGGCTGGAATACGTGAGTCGTGCGATGCCAGCTTGATTTTTTTCCTGTAGCTTTCGTCTGTGCAGTGGAGGCATCTCACATATCATTCCACTGCTGATCGTGTTCTGTTTGCAGGCTGGGAATTGTGCTGATGCAGAGGTGATATACAGGTTCCTGGAGGCCAACCAAATTGGGCAGGGCCATGCCATCTACTACATGGCTTACGCATCGTTGATGGAGTCAAAGAACAAGTTGAGGAAAACTAATGAGATCTTTGACCTTGGTATAGCTAGGTGAGATTTCCACGAGGCCAAAACTTGTTTGTTCATATAAAGCTCTTCAATTTGAAATTGCTCCGTAGATCATGCTGTTATACTATCTATTCCATCCAAAAATTTTGCCCTATAATGACATGGGGTGGGTACATATCCTTGGGAAAAACATATTTCTCCTGTGTTTGATTTTCGTACAGAACAAGAGTCAAGGATAGTACAAACAATGAGGCTGATGTTATACTGAATCAGTTTGCCTTCTTTGTTGTTTTTATTTGTATTAACTTGAATCGGGCACCCATGAAGATATCTAGCAGGGTACTTAGTTTTCCATGATCACTTCTAATTTGATACATGCTCACGAATTACAAACAAATAGTTCCTTTTAGTTTCTAGTTAGCAAACGTAAAATGCTAAAAGTTTCTTGGAGTCTTCGAGTTCCTATTCTTTAAGATATGACACTCCTTTGACTAGTTATTCCACTATCTTCTTGTGAATGATAACAACACTCGGAATTGTTTTACTTATCATGGTTTCTTCTTACCTCTTTGGTTATGGTTAGTTGTGCATTGGTTTTAATACTTGATTAATTCATGTGAATGGATGACGTTTCTTATATTTGGTTTTTCCTTGTCAGAAAAGCGAAGCCCCTGGAGAAGTTGGAAGCTGTATACAGGACATTTCTTCGAAGATCAACCAAAAAGAGGGAACAAGAGGTTTGCTATTTAAATGATAGCAGTGTTTATCTTGGAACATAGGAGTAATTTGTCATCACTACTCTGTGCTAGTATATAACTGATCTGTTCCTTTGCACTGCCTTACTTTCTCGAGCCTTCTCGTGCTGATTATTTGTTGAAGGCAATGCTTAATTCAATATATTTGTAAAAGCTGGGTCCTTTAGATGGTGCTTTTGTTGTAACATAGGAGTAATTGTTGTTTCTCCTCTTTTTTGAAGAAATAAACCCCCATCTCAATAAGATCCATTTGTTTCTTAATTTCCAGGCTGAAAGTGCTACTGCTGCGCTCAACTGCAGTGGTGTGATACTGGGATCCTTGCCAATAAGGTAAAACTCTAATCTTTTGACGCTTTGCAGTGATATAGAGGAGCTGGGATTTATTTCTCACCAGGTATGCACCCACCCCTTTGTTCTCCCTTCGACAATTATTGTCTAGTAACAGTTATTTCTCAATCTATCTTGGGTTAGCGTTTCACATTACTTAATTCTCTGTTGTACTAAAATGCTATGTATGTGTAGTCATTTCCATTGTCACAAGACCGTTACTGAACTGTACCTGCATCTATTTTGGTCAACAGATTTTTTTAGACATCTTTCTCATATAAGAAAACTTGCCTATTCTACCATGTTAGCTTTCTGTTATTGCATTCATGTGACAAACCACTCAAGATTACTCAACTTCTCACATGGAATATTATGAGTTCAACTTCTAGAAGAATGTTCTTCTCCTCTATTGTTAGTTCAAACCGTTGTCTCTTTCCATTGAGCAGTACCTTGTGAGTTCTCAGCAGGCACAACATTCCAGCCATCCCAAGAATCTGATTGCTTAGCATCTGAATTGCCCACTGGTGTTGCAGCCAGATTACCCCAGAATCATTCGCAGCACTAGCATTTTGTTCCCAACTTGAGTTCATTGTTGTGCCATTTTCCCATGAGTTGCCTTTCAGAATATTTTGCTCTCCAACTTAAGTATTATACAACACCTCAGAATATCTAATTAACCCAATCAAACTAGAATAGACACTGATCCTAAACAAGGCAAGATCTACCAATCCCCAGAAGTCCTCCAAGCATCACCATTACTTATAGCATCATCTTTTTCAACAATGATTTCTAACGCCAGTCCTTGTTACCAGAATCAGTTGTCTCTTTCCATTGAGCAGTAGCTTGTGAGTTCTCAGCAGGCACAGCATTACAGCCATCCCAAGAATCTGATACACAAGTCATTTCGGACTATGTACGTTATTTCCTCCACCAAATCTTGTTCCCTTCTTCCAAGTCAGTATTTCAATGCTACTTCCATTATTCTCTTTGCTGTGACATACCTTTTGTGCTATGGCTAGTGATCTAGTAATTAAATCACTTACTATTTGAGTTGCACATGATCTCTGAGTGTTCATACTCTACATCTTGTTATGAAAAAAACTTGCTTTGCTTGAGAAATATTGTTTCTAACACTTGTTATGTTATCTCTGAATTGCAGGTTCAGGTTCTAGTTACCTTTACGCCCTTCTTGATCATGAATGGAAAGAGGGAATGAGCCAGGAAGAGGCAGAGGTATGTCGCCAAGTTCCTTCTTACTTAGATCCTAGAATTGAGATACTCTCTAGTGTAGTAGTATGACTGAAGGTTATTATAATTGTGTAAAGCAAATAGAGTACAACTAGCCTCAATGTTCCTAATATGTTTCTATTGTTCATATATACAGAAATTTGTGGTGAAGGTAGTGTCGGTGTTTCGGACCGGGGGGTCCTCAACCAACTAGTGAATTTGAACTGCGTGCCCCTAATCCCGGATGGTGGTATAAAGAGACACAAGGTTTATACTGGTTCAGGCGATTGATGCCCTACATCCAGTCTGAGAGGGCGATCTTGTATTCCTTGCACCGAGGTGCTCGTAGTAGGGGTTTACAAGCAGGACGAGAGAGGGAGCTAGTCCCAGGTCTCTGCGTGGAACAGCGTGGGCTGCTTGAGACGTTGCTCTCAGGTAGCGGGGGGAGCGTGTGTTACAGAGTGTTACTTGCACGTGTGTGAGAGCGTTCGTCAGTCCGTCTGTGCGTGTGCCCATGTCTAGAAATGGCCCCGGTCATTCCCTTTTATAGTCAGGGGGGGTGATACATGTGTTCGCTACGTAGCATCCTGTAAGCGGAGGTGGCATGTCCGAGCCCTATAGCTTGCTACTGTTGCAGTATGGTCGATGGAGCGGCCCTGTCCTTGATGTGCTGGAGCAACGTGCCGATTACATTCAATCCTGTGCGATGTGGTAGCTCCAGTGATAGCTTGACGCAGGGCATGGCGGGCGACGTGCCGGTCGCTGTGCGTTGACGGTGTAAAGTGCCAAGGCTAAGTTGGTGTCGAGGCCGAGCCATCGTAGGGGGCTCGTGCGGGCTCGAATCCCGAGGCTACTAAGACCCTGAAGCGAATTGCCGAGGCTTGGAGGGAGCAGTTGGTTCTGTACACTGATTCCGAGGCTATAGTGACATGGACTTGACTCCCCACGCCGTGTTGTTCTCGGAGCAGGAGTTAGGTAGCACAGTGTGGTACGGGCGTCGGTTATGGGCACAGTGCTGAGCACAGTGGCCGGTAACCCCTGCCTAGTCCTGTCTCCCGTCCCGTTGGCCACTCCGCTATACTATGCCGACGTGCGGCTGACGTCGCGGGAGTGGTTGGAGGCGACGAGGTTGTTGCCGAGCCGGCCTCAAGCGAGTCGGAGAATCGATGCTTCATCCGAGGCCTTACGCGCGGGGCCTCGGGCGAATTAGAGAATCGGTAACCCGTCCGAGGCCTTGCGGGGCAGGGCCTCGAGCGAGGGGGCCTCGGCGAGGCGGAGAGTTAGTTTTTCGTCTGAGGCCTTTGTGGTGCGGGCCTCGGGTGAATCGGTGAATTGGCCGAGGCCTTGTGGTTTGTCCTTTGGCTTTGATATTTGCAAGGTCTAAGCAATTTTTTCGGTTCTTGCTTAGGGTACCCCTTTTTCTGGTATCCGACAGTAGCCCCCGAGCCTCGAGGGGAGTGCGAGCACTCTCCCTGAGGGTTTGTCGAGACTTGGCTTGTAGCAGCTCCCGTCGGGATTATGTTTTGTATTCGAGGTTCCGGTGGGTGCGCGCGAGCGCACCTGCCAGGTGTAGCCCTCGAGGCCCTAGATGAGTGGATTTACTCCTCCATGGGCTTTTTTCCTGTTTGAGTGAGGAGTTTATTGCGTTTGCCGAGCCCCCTCGAGTGCAAGCCTGGGTCGCTGGGTCTCGGCAAGGTTACAGGAAGAGCCCCCGAGCCTCTTGCATGGAGCGAGAGGGCGATCAGGAGTTCCCCTGACTTTTTGTGTGACCCTCGTGCATCCTTTTCGTTCGGAAGGAGGGGTTTGTTTGCCGAGCCCTCAGGTGCGAGCCTAGGTCGTTGGGTCTCGGCAAGGTTGTAGGAAGAGCCCCTGAGCCTCTACACAGTGCGAGAGGGCGATCAGGAGTTCCCCTGGCTTTTTGTGTGACCCTCGCGCATCCTTTTCGTTTAGAAGGAGGGTTGTTTGCCGAGCCTCGGGTGCGAGCCTGGGTCGCTGGGTCTCGGCAAGGTTGCAGGAAGAGCCCCCGAGCCTCTGCATGGTGTGAGAGGGCGATCAGGAGTTCCCCTGGCTTTTTGTGCGACCCTAGCGCATCCTTTTCGTTCGGAAGGAGGGGTGGAATATGCTAGGCTACCCTCGGTGGGCGCAAGCGGTGACACTTCCGGTGAGCTGTTATCGGGTAAATCTGAGTGGAGGCCCGTGCCCCGTTCGATAAGGGTTGGCTAGCGGTCCAAAGACGCACTCCAAAAGTACCAGAGGGCTTCTCTAGTGGATCCCAGGGCCGTTCGATTGACCCTGGGGGCTCGATGCCTCCCTACGGTGGGATCCCATTCGGAGACCTCCCTGCCGATCTCGGACACGACTTAGGGCATCCCAAGTGTTTCGCTTGCTTGGGCCTCGGCCCCGTACAGGCTCGCCCATAGTCATCCCTGACTTTGTTGCCTTGGGGCGGCTGTCGAAACCCTCGGGGGGCCAGCCTTCGTACCCCTGGACCATAACAGGCTCGATGCCTTTTATTGTGTTTTCCTTGCTAGTTCGGGTTGCTCGTCTTCGACTTGGTTGTAGGAGGAGCCCCCGAGCCTCTACACAGAGCGGGAGGGCGATCAGGAGTCCTCCTAGCTTTTTGTGCGACCCTCATGCATCCTTTTCGTTCGGAAGGAGGGGTTGTTTGCCGAGCCCTCGAGTGTGAACCTAGGTCACTAGGTCTCGGCAAGGTTGCAGGAAGAGCCCCCTAGCCTCTACACGGAGCGAGAGGGCTGTCAGGAGTTCCCCTGCCTTTTTGTGCGACCCTCACGCATTCTTTTCGTTCGGAAGGAGGGGTTTGTTTACCGAGCCCCCTTGTGTGCGAGCCTAGGTCGCTGGGTCTCGGCAAGGTTGTAGGAAGAACCCCCTAGCCTCTGCACGGAGCGAGAGGGCCGTCAGGATTTCCCCTAGCTTTTTGTACGACCCTCGCGCATCCTATTTGTTCGGAAGGAGGGGTGGAATATGCCAGACTACCCTTGATGGGCACGAGCGGTGACACTTTCTGTGAGTTGTTGTTAGGTAAGTCCGAGTGGAGGCCCGTGCCCCATTCAATAGGGGTCGGCTAGCAGTCTAGAGACACACTCCAAAAGTACTAGAGGGCTTCTCTAGTGGGTCCTAAGGCCGTTCGATTGGCCTCGGGGGCTCGATGCCTCCCTACAGTGGGATCCCATTCGGAGACCTCCCTGCTGGTCTCGGACATGACTTAGGGCATCCCAAGCGTTTTGCTTGCTCGGGCCTCAGCCCCGTATGGGCTCGCCCATCGTCGTCCCTGACTCTATTGCATTAGGGCGGCTGTCGAAACCCTCGAGGGCCCAGCCTTCGAACCCCTAGACCGTAACGGGCTTGGTGCCCAGTTCCTTCATCTAAAAGAAATCAGATGGGGGATATTCCCCTCCCCTCTGCTGACAACAGCAGGCACACCTTTTGAGGCGGTTTTCTCGGGGAGGCGGAATGGTGCCTGCCGCTGCTGCGGTTGGACGCGACGCTGTGTCAGCGGATGGGACATAACTGTTCATCCGATTAATAAGGGAAAGTTGGGTGCATGGGTGGTAGAATCGGATCTAGATTAACTGTATCAGATTTGAGGGAAACTTCCCCGATTTCGTCGCCCGTCCGTTTCTCCCCCTTCCTACATAAATACGTAATGAGCCTTGCCCCTCCCCTCCTTACCTCGCCTTGCTAGGATCAGAGAGCACCAGGGAGAAGAAGGGAGAAGGGCGAGGGGGGGGAGAGAGAGAGGGAGGTTTACCGTCGTAGCAGCATTCTCCACCACGCAATGGCCGGCGGCCCTGTCATCCTCCCGGCGGATCCTTGGGAATCGTCCGACGTGTCCATGGAGACGTTACGGTCGCTCATCGATGATGGCCTTCTCTGCCCGATCATTGACCTCGATAGGCCGGAGTGGATTGCTCCGTCGGGCGAGCCGGAGCCGAGGCCATGCGATGGGTACATCGTGAGCTTCGTGTCTTTCCATGAGCGTGGTCTTAGCCTGCCAGCGGACCGATTCATGCGGTCGCTCCCGCATTACTATGGCGTGGAGCTACACAACTTCAACCTCAACTCCATCGCGCAGGTGGCCATCTTTGTCGCCGTCTGCGAGGGGTACTTGGGCATTGCCCCCCATTGGGAGCTGTGGCTCCACATCTTCTAGGCGGGGCATACCACCAAGCCAACGGGCACGATGGGTATGAGGAAGACGATGAGGGTCGGCGGCTGCACTCTCTAGGTGCGCCAAGACCGGTAGCACATTTACATCCCGGCCCAGCTCGCGTCAACCAATCGCCGCTGGTACACCAGCTGGTTCTACCTCCACAATGATGACAGCGGACTTCCCCCCTACACCGGGTGGATCGTGGAGGACTGTCCAAAGAAGTGGAGGTATGGCATCCCGAGGGAGGATCAGCCCAAGCTGCAGCCGCTCCTGGAGGGGCTGGAGAGGCTGCAGAGCCACTGCCTCACGGCGGCTATGGTCATGGTTGCCTTCCACCGCCGGAGGGTGCTACCGCTGATGGCTCGACGGCGGCACCTATTCGACATGAGACCGGATGAGCCGATTGAGGGCATCCGGATGTCTGCCGCCACCCTCTCCGACGAGGAGATTCTACGTCGGTTGAGGGAGACGGTGGAGGGGAAGCTAAAGAGCAGTGGTCTAACCCCTATCGTGATGCACCCATCGTGGGGGTACCTCTCCCTAGTAAGTCACGCACCGCTGTAGCCCCCGAGGCCTCCTCGTTCCTCACCGTTTTCCTGTTCCCTGACTTGCGTTCGCCGTTCCTACAGGGGATGAGAGACGTGCGAGCCTCCTCGCCGCCCGTTCCCAAGGATGCAAAGCGGCGAGCGGTGAACCGGGTGCATGCCAAGGCGTAGAAGAAGCGGAAGGATGCCAAGGAGGCAAAGTGCACGAGGAAGATCCTTGAGCGCGAGGGACTGGAGAAGCGCCACCAACAGCAGAGGTAGGACGGTCTCCTATTGGAGGCGTCTCCGTCGCTGTCGACGGACTCTTCGGGTGAAGAGGATGAGAGCGAGGTGGGGCGGGGACCCCTGGACTATCTCCCCGACGTCGAGGGGATAGCGTTCGGGGCGTCGGCGAGTAGCCTGGCGCTTTCAGGAGGAGGAGAGGACGCCTCGGGGCCGGCGATCGCCCGCCCCGGGTCTGAAGCCGACACGCCCAAGGCGCGGGCATTAGGGAAGTGCGCCGTCAGTCCGGTGGGCTCGACGACAGAGGTGGAGCAGGTGGCGGTGGGGGTGACGCAACTGCCCCCACAGAGGACCGGGGAGGTGCCGGAGTCTGGCGAGGGCCGGCCAGCACCAGCGGATACAGAGGCCATGCCACCGCCGCCGCCACCGCCGTTGTAGAGGAGGGTCACAGTGCCGAAGCGGTTGCACCCCCGCTCGAGGTGAGTGTTTCTTCAGCGGAGTTCGTATCGTCTCCCGCTCGCTTTATGGTCATATGCTGACCAAGTGTGTGTTCTGCCTTCAGCCGAAAGCGTCAGGCGGAGGTGCCTGTCTTGGCGCCGCGTAAGGTGCTTAGGGTGAGCACGGGCTCCACCGCTCAATGGGTGGTGGAGGCGCAGGCTGCCATACAGCGCGACGCGATGACGGCGGGGACTGACCCGAAGGAGCCAATCACCCAGGGAGAGGCTACGGAGGCGGCCATGAGGCAAGCAGGGGAGGAGCAACCTACGCCCCGTGGGGCCGAGGCCTGTGAGTCAGATGGGGCCGAGGCGCCCTTAGTTGCCGAGGCCACCGAGGGCGAGACTGAGGCCCCCTCGGACTTTCAAGGCTGTAGTGGCGGGCATCGGGGCTCCCTGAGCTACCGAGGTCGAGGCAGCGGAGGCCAGTTTGGGCTTGGTGGAGCCGGCGGGCTAGGATGCAGAGATGGGGGCGGGGCAAGCTTCAGTACCGCCCCTGGTCCAAGGCCCGCCGCTATCGTAGGAGAGCGCCCGGGAAGCGGGGGTCCATTCGATCCCCTCCGACAATACTTCCTAGGGGAAGGAGGTGCGGATACCGAGGCGGTCGGCATTGTGGAGCAGCCGGCTCTGACCTCTGGCGAGGGAGGCTCGGCCCTTGTGCGGGTACAACCCGAGCCCCGCGAATGGGATCACCCGTGCGTTTTGTGGTGGAGCCGAGATGACCCTGAGGGGGAGCCTCTGTTCGCCCTCGAGGACGTGGCCGAGGGGGGGCATTGGGACACCTTCGAGCAATACCATCATCTGGCGGAGCGGTCGCTGCGGACAGCGCTGTCCATCATGGCCAATGATCTGCCCGGGGTCGCCCAGGTACACGCCTTCTTTTCTCATGTGGTATCGTCTTTTTTCAAGTTTTCTCGCAATGAATGACCCCTATTTTGCCTATCTAGGAGCTCGAGACCCGGTCCCTCAGGAAGTCATTGTTCCTGTAATGGGAGAGGGACGTCTGGGACCAGCTCCAGCGGCAGAAGGGCTTGCTCACCGATGCCAACGAGCTTCTATCGACGCGGAGCGTGGAGGTGGAGGACCTCCGCCTTTGCTGTGCCGACTTGAAGGCCGAGGCGGCCATAGCTCAGGAGTAGGTCGCTCCTTTAGGGGCACAGATCAAGGAGCTAGAGGAGGAGCTGACCCGGGTGGCTGGTGAGCGGGACGCCTTTGGGTCCCGGGCTGAAGAGGCGATGGCCTCTGCTAAGGCCATCGCTGGGCAGCTAGGGATGGAGCAGGGTGCGCACCTGCTGACGAAAGACGCCCTGGCAGAGGCCCTTGAGGTGGCCGAGGCCTCCCGGACCGAGGCTCTGGTCTAGAAGGAAAAGGCTGAGGGTGAGTCCTGTTCCCCTTGTTTTATTTGTTTTTCCGGTGTTCGACCCCTAACTCCCTGGTGCGATGCAGAGCTGGAGAAGGAGGCTTCCAGGGCGGCTGAGGCTTCTCGGGTTGAGGTTCAGGGCTAGAAGGAGAAAGCCGAGGCCTCCCTGGTCGATGTCCAGCGTTGGAAAGAGAAAGCCGAGGGTGAGTCCCATAGGGCCCCGCCCCGGTTTGGCTCATTTTCTTTTGCGCTTAACCCCATCCTGCTTGTTTTGGCACAGGGTTGGAGAAGGAGGTCACGCGGGTAGCTGAGGCCTCTGTCACAGTGCAGGCGGTGCTCGAGGCTGAGATCGGAGAGCATGACGCGCTGCAGAGCGCCGCCCGTACTGTCTGCGAGGCCCTAGAGGTTGAGGGGATCGAGTCGGGCAGCTCCCTTAAGAGCTGCTTGACCGCGTTGAGCGGCCAAGTGCGCGAGCGACTCTAGGGAGCGCTGCACACGGGCGTCAAGCGCGCCCTGGCCATCGTCGCCTCGCACTACTCCAGTGTGGACCTTGAGGCTATCAGCGACGGCTACGTCTTGGCTGAAGATGACGAGGAGGCCGATGAGGAGGTCACAAAGCTAATGGAGGCGGCTGAGGCCCCTAGCACGGCGCTGGCCAGTCTGTTCAAAGAGGAGGTGGTTCCTCTCGCGTCGACCGCCGACGCAGGAGACCCTAAGCCTTGACCTGGGCCAAAGGGGCCATGTAAACAGATTAGGATTATTATTGTACCGTTACGTTTGTGGCCGTCGAGGCCTTTATAAAGTATTTGTGTATACGCTTTTTAATCATTTTATTGTATTTCTGAGCCTCTGCCCTCTGTTTCGTCTCTGAACATATCATTTGCAGAAAACTTCCTCGGAGCCTGAGCTGCCCCTCGTGTAAAAGGTGGTGAGGGAGTTGCCGTAGCCCAAAGGCGTAGGCCGTTCTCGCGGCTCGGCCAGCCTTTTGGCCCTGAGACAGACTTTCGGTCCTTAGGTTTTTTACAATCGATTTGTCAGAACATGCCAGGGAGTTTGACGTAGAAATTTATTCGAAAAATGATTAAAAATGGTGCTTGGGACTTTAGGGGGGTTCCCACCCTTCTAGCCCCCGAGGGAGGCTCGGTTCTGCAGAGGCAGAGCCAAGTCTCCCTTATGGCATTATCGTAACGTCGATCCCCTGTTGATGGGGGGTTTCTCGAAAAATTAGAACTAAAGAACGCTTCTTTAATGTATTTCGAGAAACAATGTATACAATGCTTGGAAATTTAAGGGTAGAAACGACATAGCTGTTCTATGTTCCAAGCATTGGTGAAGACTTCGCCCTTCTCGTTGGCCAGCTTGTAGGTCCCGGGCTTTAGCACTTGGGCGACGATGTACGGTCCTTCCCATGGTGGGCTTTAGCTTGTGCCTTCGTCGTCATAGTCGGAGTAGCCAAAACAGTAGTCGCTCGCGGCCAAGAAGTGGCACATGGCTTCAGGGTCACGAAGCCCAGAGAAGTAAGCTCTGGCCCACGCCTCATCCTCCTCCGAGGAGTCAGCGTGGGTGTGGGTCGAGGTTGTGGCGAAGAGATCAAGGGCGAAACGTTGGTGGCGTCCTGAGGGCTCCATGTGAGCGGAAGCATAGGCGGAAGCGAAGGTGGCGGCGGCATTTCTCAACCCGAAAGGGTACGGGGATGGTGCCATCGCTGGGCCCCGCTCCACCGGAGTTGGCTCCTCAGGACGTAGCGGGGCAGAGCTTGATGATGGGGCGTCGCCGTGTGCCACCGGCGCCTTTCTCATGTCCAGGCTCAGGCTCGACAGGTCCCCAACCAGGGACCTTGTGCCAACAGCTGGGCATGGGATACCAGCGGAACGCGGCGCATTGCCCTGAGCTTGCGCGGTGTCGGGGTGATCCTGCTCGCGTCGTGCTTGGCGAGCGCGACTAGAGCGGCGGCCCGGGCGCCGCCTACGCCTGGGCTACTGGTGCATGACGTCGTCATCGGTCGGTGGGGCTCTGGGCGTGAGGAGTACTAGATCGTACTCACATCCTAGGGACATGAACTCTAGGCTCCCAAACCAGATCACCGTGCCGAGACGTAGAGGTCGCACGGGGTCTACCATCTGGGACTTGTTGGGATGATTAAGTTAACACGCAGTATACCCCTACCTGGCGCGCCAACTATCGGTGTTTTGGACCAGGGGGTCCTCAACCAACTAGTGAATTTGGACTACGTGTCCCTAATCCCGGATGGTGGTACAAAGAGACATAAGGTTTATACTGGTTCAGGCGATTGATGCCCTATGTCCAGTCTGAGAGGGCGATCTTGTATTCCTTGCACCGAGGTGCTCGTACTAGGGGTTTACAAGCAGGGTGAGAGAGGGAGCTAGTCCTAGGTCTCTGCGTGGAACGGCGTGGGCTGCTTGAGACGTTGCTCTCAGGCAGCGGGGGGAGCGTGTGTTACAGAGTGTTACTTGCGCGTGTGTGAGAGCGTTCGTCAGTCCGTCTGTGCGTGTGCCCGTGTCTAGAAATGGCCCTGGTCATTCCCTTTTATAGTCAGAGGGGGGGGGGGGGCGGGGTGATACATGTGTTCGCTACGTAGCGTCCTGTAAGCGGAGGTGGCATGTCCAAGCCCTGTAGCTTGCTACTATGGCGGTATGGTCGATGGAGCGGCCCTGTCCTTGATGTGCTGGAGAAACGTGCTGATTACATTCGATCCTGTGCAACGTGGTAGCTCCAGTGATAGCTTGACGCAGGGCATGGCGGGCGACGTGCCGGTCGCTGTGCGTTGATGGTGTAAAGAGCCGAGGCTCAGTTGGTGCCGAGGCCGAGCCATCGTAGGGGGCTCGGCGGGCTCGAATCCCGAGGCTGCCGAGACCCTGAAGCGAATTGCTGAGGCTTGGAGGGAGCAGTTGGTTCTGTACACTGATTCCGAGGCTATAGTGATCTGGACTTGACTCCCCACGCCGTGTTGTTCTCGGAGCAGGAGTTAGGTAGCACAGTGTGGTACGGGCGTCGGTTATGGGCACAGTGCCGAGCATAGTGGCCGGTAACCCCTGCCTAGTCCTGTCTCCCGTCCCGTCGGCCACTCCGCTGTACTGCGCCGACGTGCGGCTGACGTCGCGGGAGTGGTTGGACGTGACGTTTTGTCACAGAAGTCGGTCGAGATGGAGGCAACGAGGTTGTTGCCGAGCCGGCCTCGAGCGAGTCAGAGAATCGATGCTTCGTCCGAGGCCTTACGCGCGGGGCCTCAGGCGAATCGGAGAATCGGTAACCCGTCCGAGGCCTTGCGGGGCAGGGCCTCGGGCGAGGGGGCCTCGGCGAGACGGAGAGTTGGTTTTTCATCTGAGGCCTTTGCGGTGCGAGCCTCGGGCAAATCGGTGAATCGGCCGAGGCCTCGTGGTTTGTCCTTTGGCTTTGATATTTGCAAGGTCTAAGCAATTTTTTTTGGTTCTTGCTTAGGGTACCCCTTTTTCTGGTATCGGACAGGTAGTTTCCCTTGCTATGGCCCGTGATGGTGCTAGTGGAGGGGTTGTCCGTACAGTTACCTGCAAGTTTCTGAAAGTTTCTGAAAGCTGGATTAATAACAGGTACCTATTGGTATCTCCCAGGACGAGAAACAGGTACCTGCAAGTTTCTGAAAGTTTTAGCAAGGATGTTTTCAATCTGGATTAATAACAGTGCATCTGAAACTTAGGTTGTCTGTCTTTTGAATAAAATGCAACTGCAAGCTGAAAGTCACTCATTGAAGGGGGAGCCTCGCATTTCAGTGTCTGTTCCTCCAACAAGAAGTGATATTCTGCATGCCCGTGATTTGTCGGAGGTATATCTGCTATTATCTAGCTGTTTCAACTGTTTTTGTAGGTTTACTGTCATTGTTAACTGGTTTAATTTCTGTTTGGCTTCTACAAAGGACGTTGCTATAGCTTATGGATTCAACAATGTGCCAAAATCAAAGCCGAAGTGCATGGCAATAGGAGGAAGGCAACCATTAAACAGGTTCTCAGATAAAATTCATGCCGAGGTACTTTAGGTATTTGATATGTCTTTTGTGGCATCTTGCTGATATTTGATGTCTTTGTGTTTTTATCTGTTCATCAGTTTTGGCACTTATATCTAGCATGATGCTTTTGATAGCTTTCGGAGTGAAACTCAATCAGCTGTAACTGAAAATCGTAACTTTTGATCATTTAACTTCTTGTGCGGTGATGTACATTCTTCCGTCAATTAATAAAATGGATTGTAGTTTCAAAAAAAATGATTGTACCAAAATGAATTAGAACAAAGGTACAAGATCAATTGGAATGCGCCTTATCTCAATGCTGCTAGACTCCATGCTGTTTACTCTTCTGTTACTTGATTCATTCACTTGCTTACCACATCCACTCAGTGAATTCTATCTATTTGCTCAGTTTTCATTTTCTTGAGGTTTACCTTGTAAAAAAATTATGTTCAGTCTGCAAGATGTAGTGACCTGCAATTTGTGTTTGTGTTTTGCCTATACTTATCTCTTACTGCCATTTCCTATGCTTGTGTTCTCTTGGCTTAAACCTTTTTTTAGTTCAAAATAAACTCAATTTGGTTGCACTGCAGATAAATGCCGATGGCGTGAAGAGGAACTTTTATCCTGCGACAAGCTACCCCTGTGGCACGACGAGCTGGAGCCCCATAACTCTTTGCTTGATATTCTTGCTGCTGGGAACCCTGATCCCATGGTGCAGTGAATTTGCCCTCCACTTCCTTTGTGAACTTTTCACTGGTTGAACAAGAAAAAATAGTTTGGTTTCTTTTTCGATATCCATATTTGTGAATTCATTGTAGTATTCATATTTGTGTATTATTTGAATGAAACCTTGTTGGTCATGCACAGAAATTACTGTATGGAAAATACATATTTTAATATGTTGTTGCTACTGTTTTAAAATAATTTTTTTGTATGTTTAACTCTTTTTTCCTTTGAGGCTGGCTACACAGAATTTTTTTTTAATCTGGGCGAAATGAATTTTTCTGTGAGTTCACCAAGACCGACTGGAAAAACATGTGTTTTTCTGTGCGTTTACTTCTTTTTCTGTGTGGATTAACACACAGAAAATTTAGTTTTAATCTGGACGAACACAATTTTTTTTGTGCGTGTGAGACCCATAGAAAAATTGTTTCTGATGGTGAACCCACAGAAAAATTTGATTTTTCTGTCATTATATTTCTGTGGGTATTTTTCTGAGGGTACACCGTCAAAAAAATATTTTTCTAACGGTATTCGCATTTTTCTGTGTGTTTTCGCACACACAGAAAAAAGCGAGATTCCAGTAGTGTGAGGATGGCGGTAATTGGATCTCTAGTTTAGTATCACAAATCTGCAAGCCATGTGTGTAGTCAAATATATATGACAGACACACATAAAAAGGCAAAAGCTTCTTACCACACGCCCACCCACTCCCTCGGACGTGGCCCTCCCTCTCTTCTTCCCTACCGCGTCCGTCCCTCTCTTCTTCATGACTGAACACGCGGTAGGGTTCCGACGACGGCGGCGGATTCAACACTTGCGAGGCGTGTCCTCCTCCTCCTCCTCCTCCTCCTCCTCCTCCCACGTTCAAGCATCTAGGAGTTAGGGTTCCGGCAGGCTTCTCCCCCCCCCCCCCCTCTCTCTCCCTCCCATCTTCCACAACTCCGGTGGGCTTAGAAGAGAAGGGGAGGCAGATCGGCTAGGTGGTGGGGACGGCGGGAGGGTGGTTTTAGGGTCCTAGCGGCCAGGCTAGGTCAGGGCGGGGGCGCCCATGGCTGGAGCTCGCCGTGGAAGGAGGTCATGGCTAGAGCTCGCGACAACATGCGGGAGGGGGAGGGGAAGAAGATCGCCGTAGGCGGTAGGGTCTCGTTGGAGCTCCACGGGCGCGGAGCTCTAGCGAGACCCTAATGCCCGTGGCGGGGCTGTGGGCGAAGGGCACGCGCGGAGGAAGAAGGCGAGGAGGGCAGGGTCGAGGAGGTGTACATTTCACGAGGATGGCCGTGTGTTAGCCACATCCACAAAAAGTGATGATCCTAGTTTGACATCGTAAAAAAAGGGCAGTCATTAAAAGTAAGTTTTGTTTACAAAGTATATGTGCAACTAATAATAAGCTGCATGTAAAAAAGATCTAAGGATGGGTCTAGCGTAATGGAGTTTCTCCACCTGTGTCCTGGAGAGTTAAGAGTAGTAGTAAAATCTCAGATGCAGAACAGAAGATTCCGCTAGTTAATTATTTATCTACATATATATATTCCAATTCTTTGCTTTATGTCACTAACTTTTGTCCAGCAAGGAGGTCTTACGTTAAACATGTCTTTTCAGAAAAGCCATATGCATGGAAAAACATTATAGACATGCCATGCTACTCAAAAGAAAGCCTGAAGCATCCCTACGCTTCCTTTGCCTTCCCAAGTTGGTAGTCTAAAACTGATTATTACATATATATACACAAATGACAAGCAGTAGCCAGATCACCTTGGCCTCGAGAGTTTAATGGCTTGCAGCTCGATCGAATTGCGCTGGTCTTCATCATCATAATTTATACCAATTGACACAAATTCTGGTGAACAGCCGGGGTTTGGGTCCTCAATATTTTTAACGGCCTCCCATTTTTCTGCAGCCCCATCTCCTCCTTCCTGCATCTTAACAATTTCAGACATTTTGGGGCGGTGGCAAGGTCTGTACATTGTGCAGAGCAAAGCAATCTGAACAAACTCCTCCAATTCAGCATTGTCGTAATTGCTTCCTAGCTTCCGGTCCACAAACATGCTTAGCTGACTTTGTTCCAGAAGTTCTTTGGCCTGAAACATGAAGGCACAACTGTGTGGGAAGAGAAGTTCATGGTATTTGAATGAACAAAAGAAACACAATTGGCAAAAACAAAGTCCTTTTGGGAAAAATGAAATTCTTGGAGTGGTGCAGCCACGCAAATTCGATCTAGATCCTAGGTGTTATTGCCTTGCTACTCAAGTGGAATACAAAACTTCAGGGAGCAATAGATTATGGTTACATTAGTATACACATGGCCTGCACTCGATGTGGCGATGGCTGCTGGGACTAAGGTCCGGAATGAATTTACAAAAACTATGTTTGAGAAAAGTGCATTGCAAGCTATATGCATTATTGTGGTAAACTATAATTATGTCTTCTGGAGTTGCATATTGTCTAAAGTCAAGTTAAACGGTGACACTGTTTAGAAACGCATATGTTTAGTTATAGTATAGCTTAAGGAGCTTAAGTTTTACAAAGACCATATTTTCCCTCCAGGGAGTTTATGATTATCTTCTATTCTGTACATATAAATGTAAATTCAGATTACATAAAGCTCAGATATATGTATGTCTTTACATCTTCTTTATTAGTGCAGAGGCTGAAAGTTGCACTTCTATTATTATGTAAGACATACTTAGTTGGTTATTTTGTTATATGACTTTGGTGCTATAATTTGTCAGAGGAAGTACGCATAACCAAATAGCTTGAGTATTAAGAGGCAATCAGGTATGTAGAACAAAACACAAAATACAGATACTTGAATTTTCATTCCTTCCATTCCAAATTATAGTTCACTTTGACTTTGCCAAAGTTAAACTTCTCTAACTAGGACTAAGTTTTTGAAAAATATATTAACATCCACAAGTTAAAATAAATGCTCAATAAAACCTATTTCATGGAGAATTTAATAAAGCTAATTTGACGTGTTCTAGATATATTGATACATTTTTCTATAAACTTGATCGAAGATATGAAAGTTTCACTTAGGACAAAACCAAAAAGAACTATAATTTGTAATGGAGGGAGTAACTTAAAAACCCTATAAGGATTCTCAACCCTGTTCTTCTTAATGCAACGAATGCAGCTCTCCTGCGTTTTCGAGAGAAAAAAAAACTTAAAATGCCTATTGACTTTCCTTTCAATTAAATTCTTCAACATCATCTAATTTGTATGCTCTTTAACCATTTATCTTCAATTGCCTTTAACATGGGTGGCCAAATACTATTTATGCCTGTAAACATACTGAACTCTTCCTATGCAAGTGACCTGAAGAAAAACAATTCTTTCTTTAAAAAATACTCCAGTAAATAAACTAAATTTGAACCTAGACATATATAAGTGTAACACCCTAAAATTTGAATTTTTGGAAATAGAGCTAAAAAGATTTAATTTGGAATTTATGTGCTCATGAAAACATAGGAAAATAAAAATTTTCATTAATTTAAAATTTATCATAAGGTAGCAACATGTTGGTGCATACATGCAGCTACATTTTTATTTTGTGATGATTGGGTTTGATCAAGACTTCAAAAGGATTTAAATTTGAATTTACTTTGGATTTGAAAATTGGGTTTAAGAAAATAAAAAGGAATTTCTTTTTCCCTCCCTCTCCTTACCTGGCATTTGGTCCGTTTGGCCTTGTTTCCCCGCGCGGCCCATCTTCTCCTCTTCTCTCGTGAAGCCCAACAGGCCGGCCCAGCCGAGCAGTGCGCCCGTGCCGTGCGTCTCCTCCCCTCTCTCGGTCGCTGACATGCCGAGCCCACATGTCAGGCACTTCTCCTACCTCGTGCCCGAGCCAGACACCACCGCTGGTAAGTCCGCATCCACGCCGTCTCCTCCCTTGCCTTGCGCCCCATGCCACTCCGCGCCATAAATAGCAGCTGCCCGCGGTCGTGCCTCCCCATCCCAAGCCTTGAAGTCGCAGCCACCTCGCCGAATCGCTGCGCCGCCGCGTAACGTAGCGCCGGCATGCTTGCCGTTCGCTCCACCGCATCTCGCGTCGCCTCTGTGCCATCTCTGACCGCGAAGACTACCTGGGTGAGTTCGCCTCTCCGTCCTTGTTCTCCCCGTGTTTCCGGTTTGCTCTCTCATGATCTCTAGGTCCGATTTCAAGCTTCATCGATGAGCTTCTTGCCGCCGACCATGGCACCGCCGCGAAGTTCGCCGCCAACCACGCCGGTTCACACTCTCTCTCTCTAATCTATTCCTGGCCATCTGAATCTAGATCAACGGTCAAGATTAGATCGCGTTAATTCGTACCCCTTCGGTCCACGGCACAGTGGTGGACTTGGTCCACTTTCCCACGTCAGCCGGTCCATGGCCAGCTCACCACCCTGGTCCACTCCTGCATTGCCACGTGGTGCCCACATGGACAACGACCCAGTCAACCCCGCCAGTGCTAGCACTTTTGTGAAAAAGCCCCTGAGTTTCCTTGAAAACAACCCGCGGTCCACCCTCTGTTGAAAGTATTTCAAATATGCCCTTGATTTATCTGTTTTGGCCCCTGTGTTTTTTCCAAAAACGACGCCCGGTCCACAATACTGTTTTAATTATTTTTAATATGAAATTGATTTCAAAATATTTAACGAATTTCCATTGATCTTATTTTATGCGTAGTTTCTCCGTTTTAACTCCGATTTGACCCATTCATGTTGGGTTAGATTCGTGATTGAGTAATTTACATGTTCATCCTACTGTTAAATATATTTTTAACTTTTGAAATTAGAGGTAACACCCTAAAATTTGCTTCTCTTGAAATAGAGCTAAATGATTTAACTTTGTATTTTTATGCTCACGAAAACATGAGGAAATAATAAATTTTCATTAGATTAAAATTTATCTTAAGGTAGAAACATGTTTGTTGGATTCATGCCGGTCTCACCTTGTGTTTCTTTGTGCAAAATGTGTTTTTTTAAAATACGTAGAGGAGACGAATATCTATCTCTAGGAATTTTCCGGCTTCTTTCTCGAATTTAATTCCTACCTCCTTCACCTTAATCTTTATGTTCCAAGTTCCCAACAATCTTTTCATGAGCTCCAAATAATTTATTTGGGTTCATCATGTTCTGTGGGGGTATTAACCCCTATACCCTTACGGCTAGGCTTGGGTCGGCCCAGATCAGAGGGTTCGGTCCACCAAAAGACGACGCGCGGCCCGGCCAACCTGTTCGGAGTCCCGTGCAAGGAGTCAAGACGGATTTGGCGATCAAGCAAGATCCTGGTCGGTTAGAATAGGAATCCTTATCCGGCCACCTATGGCAATTGTAACTGGCTAGGATTAGTTTTCAGATCTGTAACCCTGCCCCCCGGACTATATAAGGCGGGCAGGGGACCCCTCTAAAAAACATCTCTCATTGACATATAGCAATACAATCATACGCAGGACATAGGTATTATGCCTTCTTGGCGGCCGAACCTGGATAAAACCTCATGTTTGTCTTGCGTCACCGTCTTGTTCGTAGCTTGCGTATCTGTCTGCCGACAATCTACTACCTAGGGCATACCCCTGGGTAGACTGCCGACCATATTTCGTCGATAGTGGCGCGCCAGGTAGGGGGTGTGCGTACTGCTCTCCAAGCGAATAAGATGGTCATCATCCCTGGCTTCATGGCTACACCGAACGATCTCACGTTCACTATCAGTCAGATCACCTGGACCACCGGCTCCGACGACTTCATCGCCACGATCACGGAGGAGGCATGGATTCAATCTGCGTCGACCGCTGCTTCACCTACATCGGCTACGGCTCCGACCATGGTGGATACGGCTCCGACCACGGAGGATCTGGCTCTAACCACGGTGGATCTGGCTCCGACCACGATGGATACGGCTTCGACCATGGTAGATCTGGCTCCGACCATGGTGGGTTTGGCTTCGACCATAGTGGATCTGACTCTGACCACGCCCGCATCGCTTTCAGCCACGCCGACAACCCGTTGTCCGCTTCCCCGCTACAAAGGGAGGCAGATCGACAACACCGACCTGCTCGACTCCATCGATCGGGTCAGCACCAAACTTGCTGAAACCCTAGCTCTGGTAAGTTCAATTCAAAGTGGACCTAATGAGCAGGTAACCGCTTCCCACAATAGATCTACCCGACCAGCTCGGGCCAGTCATCCTACACGACTTGGTATAGATCTCGTGGTCATATCTACTCCTAAAGGGTGCTCTGCTCGTCGCCAACCAGCCTTCACGATGGGTCTCCGGCTCTCCGAGTATGAAGCCTCGACGGAGAACTACCAGGCCCAACCCTACGGCCTGCGAAACGCTGCCTCCAACTATGAGTATAATGTACAACGCAACTTTGTCAACATGATTAGGATTGAGGATTATCAAGAAGGATCCGTCCACATAGTCCAAGAGGGTGACTCTAGCTCCTCGTCTGGCATCGCATCTAATGCCTCCGACCACACTGAGCTCTAGCATCACGATGATGAAGGCGTCAAATACGATCTGGATATCCCAGACCACGCCCGGGGTTCCCACAATTCCCGTCTTTCCCACCAAGACGAGGGGATTTGATCAATGTCGTCAGTAATGACGAACCACCAGTAGTCGGCGAAACAGAACATGAAAGGATTGCTCGTGAAGCACGCAATATTGACCGGTTTAATCATTGACAAATCGAAGCTGAAGCAGAAGAGGAGGCACGACGCATAAGGGTCCAGCCACGCGACCTCAACAATGCCTTCGATAGGGTGGGGGACAAACAGGTCTTCAGGACTCCAAGCGCCAACGTAGCCGTTGCTATGGCGACAATGCAATGGCCACCCAATACCCCAGAAACTCAGGCAGTTCACGATGAAATACAAGCCTATCTGATGGCCGCTATGGCCCAGACCGCAGAGATTGTAAATCAAGCCCGGGCTCCATCTGTCTCAGTCGAGTCAAGCTGCCAGTACTCAAGTCGCTCATAGCCACCCAACCAACGTGGCTCGTGCAACAACGACCCATCAGACAACCGTCAAGGTGGCAATGGTGGCCATGATGGTGGTCGAGATGACAACCGCCGTCGGGAGGACAACCGCCGCAATGTCCGGGATGACAACCGCCAAGACTACCGTGATAATCGCCGCGATAACCACGGTCGCAGGGCTAATCTAGATGGCAACCGAGATCGCCGCGATGGCAATAACGATCTCCGCCATTACCTCGGAGGACGTGATCTGCGCGATCGCATCAACCAGAGAGCCAATGATCGTGCGTCTCACGAAAGCTATCGCCGTATGGAATATGATACTGCCCACGGCCCACTGGGTTTGAAGCAGTTCACTCCGCACCTTCGCCAAGTCATATGGCCCAAGAACTTCAAGCTCGAAAAACTTCAGAAGTATGACGGCAAGGAGAACCCCGAATTATGGGTCATGCTCTATGAAACCACGTGCAGATCAGCCATGGCTGACGAGCACGTCATGTCTAACTACTTTCCAGTCGATGTTGGTCATGCAGGTCACCAATGGCTGGTCAGTTTGCCGACAAACTACTTCGATTCCTGGCAAGAACTCAAGCAAGCTTTCATCGACAACTTCATTGCCACTTGCGAGCAACCCGGCAACAAATATGATCTACAGCGGATTCGAGATCGGAAAGATGAGCCGCTGCGCGAGTACGTCCGGCGTTTCTCGGAGATGCGCATCAAGGTCCTATCAATCTCCGACAGCGAGGCAATCGAGGCTTTCATCACTGGCCTCCGCTTCCATGATGCTCTAAGGGACAAGCTCCTTCGCAAGAGGCCTGAATCGGTCACAGCGCTCCTGGCCACCGCTAAGAAATATGCGGACACCGACGACGCTAAAAAGATAATTATCGAAGAAGCAGCAAGGGTTCCGCGCTCTGACCACCCCCCACACCGCGACGACTACCGCGGCAACCGTGGTCGAAACGACAATTTTGACCGCCGCAACCAGCGCAACGACTCCCGCGACCACCGCGACCAATGTAATCAGCGGCGTAACCACCGTGACGATTATAGGGGCAAGCGTGCTCGGGAAGACGATGGTGAAGTCAACACCATCAAGAAAGGGGGCGGACGTCGTAAATACAAAGAAGACTACGCCAAAGCATTGAAAGGGCCCTGCCAGCTCCATCCCAAGTCCAACCACACCATGGAGAACTGTCGCATTCTCAAGTCTATCTACACACGTCAACAGGCTCCGGATACGTCCGACAAGCCTAACGATGCAGGGGAACAGCGCAACGAGGACAACGACGATGAAGACGCAGATCCCCATCACAAGTATGTCAAGCCAACCGATCATGTGCACAACATCATTAGAGGCAAAGTGTCCATCGAGACCAAGCAAGAACACAAGCTGCTTGCCCGCGCTTGCTTGAACGTGTCCAACACCGACAACCTCATCGCCGATCCATGGCTCCCTCCTTGGTCTCACCGTGAGATCTCCTTCAGCAGAAAAGACCAATGGGCCTCAATACCTGAACCAGGACGTTTTCCCCTGGTCCTTGATCCTTGTATCAACAAAGTTCAATTCGATAGAGTGCTGATTGACGGCGGCAGCTCCATCGATATACTGTTCAAGAACAGTCTGCCGGCCCTAAAGATAACCCAGGCGGATCTCAAGCCATACGAGGCATAGTTCTGGGGTGTTCTCCTAGGACAGAGCTCTACACCTCTCGGGCAGATCACGTTACCTGTGTAGTTTGGGACCCCAGACCACTTCCGCACCGACTACGTCAACTTCGTGGTCGCTGACTTAGACGGCACCTACCATGCTATCCTGGGTCGACCATCGCTCACCAAGTTCATGGCCATACCTCATTATAGGTATCTGGTGTTGAAGATGCCTACCGAGAAAGGAGTTCTAACTCTTAGGGGCAACGTATACGCAGCTTATACCTGCGAGGACGATAGCTTCAAAGTAGTAGAGGCTCACGACCTCTCTATTCGCATGGCCGAGACCACGCTCGATGCCAAGAAGACCTCGGCCGACCACCTAGAGATCCCAGAGCTCGAGGCTCCACGCAAGAACACCAAGTCCAAGGAGCACAAGGTGATCCAGCTGGTCGATGGCGATCCCAGCAAAACGACCCTTATCGGGGCCAACCTGGATCCCAAATAGGAAGACACGCTCGTCAGGTTCTTGAGGAACAACGTGGAGGTGTTCGTATGGAAACCTGCTGACATGCCCGGTGTACCTTAGAACTTGATCGAGCACTCCTTGAATGTAAACGGCAAGGCCAAACCTATCAAGCAGAAGCTACGACGGTTCGCTCGCGACAAGAAGGAGCACGGCTTTTGGCAGCCGGATTTATCAAAGAAGTGTATCATCCGGAGTGGTTAGCCAACCCGGTTCTTGTACGCAAAAAGAATAATGAATGGAGAATGTGCGTTGATTACACTGATCTCAACAAACACTGCCCTAAGGACCCCTTCGGCTTACCTCACATAGACGAGGTCGTAGATTCAACCGCCGGTTGTGAGCTGCTTTCCTTTCTCGATTGCTACTCTAGTTATCACCAGATCGCTCTTAAAAAGGACGACCAGATCAAGACATCTTTTATCATGCCTTTTGGTGCCTACTGCTACACGACCATGTCGTTTGGGCTCAAGAACGTAGGGGCTACATACCAACGTGCTATACAGGCCAACCTCAAAGATGAGATAAAAGATGACCTCGTCGAGGCCTATGTTGATGATGTAATTGTCAAAACCAAGGAAGCACATACCCTTGTTGACAACCTAGAACGCACCTTTACATCCCTTAACACATTCCAATGGAAATTAAACCCAAAGAAGTGTATCTTTGGTGTTCCTTCTGGCATACTACTTGGCAACGTCGTCAGTCACGACGGCATACGCCCTAACCCAGAGAAGGTCAAAGCTGTCTTGGACATGAAGCCACCCAAAAAGGTGAAGGATGTTCAGAAGCTTACCGGATGCATGGCTGCTCTCAGCCGTTTCATATCAAGATTAGGCGAAAAGGGATTACCGTTCTTTAAACTACTCAAAGCATCCGAGAAGTTTGAGCGGTCGGAGGAAGCAGACGCTGCCTTCACACAGCTGAAACAATACCTTATGTCACCTCCGGTTCTTACTGCTCCCAGAGAAGACGAAACACTCTTGCTTTACATTACGGCAACTAATCGAGTGGTCTCCACTGCCATGGTGGTCGAGCACGACGAGCCCGGCCACGTCTACAAGGTACAGCGACCAATCTATTTCATCAGTGAGGTGCTCAATGAATCCAAGACCAGGTACCCACAGATCTAGAAATTGATCTACGCCATACTAATAACATCCTGAAAGTTGAAACATTACTTCGACGGATATCGTGTGGTGGTCAAGACTGAGTACCCTCTGTGAGACATCATTAGTAACAAGGATGCGAATGGGTGCATCGTCAAGTGGGCAATGGAGCTATGCCCCTTCTCCTTGGAATTCGCAAGCCGTACTACAATCAAGTCTCAGGCACTCGTCGATTTCATCGTCGAGTGGACAGACTTAAGCACACCTACCTCTCAGGGGCCCGACGAGTATTGGAAGATGTACTTCGATGGTTCTCTCAACATCGATGGCGTAGGAGCAGGAGTCCTTTTCGTGTCACCATCCAAGGAGCAGCTCCGGTACGTCCTCAGGATTTATTTCCCAGCATCTAATAATGCCGCCGAATACGAAGCATGCCTACATGGTTTGCGCATTGCGATCGAGCTCGGTGTTAAACGTCTCTATGTCTACGGAGACTCGGCTCTGGTCATCAACCAACTCAACAAGGACTGGGACACGATCAGCGAAAGGATGGATGCATACTGCAAGTCAATCAGAAAGATGGAAGGCAAGTTCTACAGCATCGAGTACACACATGTGGTCTAGGACAAAAATCAAGCAGCAGATACCCTGTCAAAGCTAGGATCATCCCGTGCTAAAGTCCCACATGGCGTATTTGTTCAAGACCTGCTCACACCTTCCATCGAGGAGGAAGATCCCACGGTCGACAAGCCTCTAGACAAGCAATTGGTGGCTATGGTTCTGAAGTCGAGCACCACTGAGCCACCTCCGACCACACATGAGCCCGACTGGAGAAAACCTTTCATCAGGTACCTGATAGATGGCAGCGGTTACACTGATCGGACAGAAAACGAGCGCTTGATGCGTCGTAGTAAGCAGTATCTGCTCGTCGATGGCAAGTTGTGGCACAAGAACGCAAAGGAGGAAATCTTGATGAAGTGTATAACCCGGGAGGATGGCAAACATCTCCTGGACCAAATCCACTCCGGCTCCTGCGGCAACCACGCAGCCTCGAGAACGCTGGTCGGCAAGGCTTTCCGAGCAGGGTTCTATTGGCCGTCAGCGGTAGCTGATGTAGAGAAGCTAGTCCGGCACTGTGAGGGTTGTTAGTTCTTCGCTAAGAGAATCCACATACCAGCACATGAGATCCAGACAATACCAGCCTCTTGGCCCTTCGCATGCTGGGGACTGAATATGATCGGGCCAATCAAACCGGCTCCTGGGAAATTTACATGTGTCTTTGTACTGATCGACAAATTTTCTGAGTGGATAGAGTACATGCCTCTAGTACAGGCATCCTTAGAAAAGGCTGTTACGTTCCTCGACCAGGTCATCCACCGCTTCGGCATACCCAACAGCATCATCACTGATCTGGGTGCTCAGTTCACCGGGAATGCTTTTTAGGACTTCTGCGATGAAAGGAGCATAGTAGTGAAATACGTCTCGGTGGCGCACCCTAGAGCTAATGGATAGGTCGAGCAGGCAAACAGTATGATTTTGGACGCATTGAAGAAGAGGATGTATAGAGAAAACGACAAAGCCCCCAGAAGATGGCTCAAAGAGTTACCAGCCATGGTCTAGGGCCTCAGAACCTAGCCCAGTCACAATACCGGCATGTCACCATACTTTATGGTTTACGGTGCTGAGGCAGTGCTCCCAGCAGATATAGCCTTCAGATCAGCACGGGTAGAGAACTTCGATGAAGACAAGGCCAATGAAGCGAGGGAGCTAGAAGTGAATAGTGTAGAAGAGAAGCGGCTCAATTCTTGCGTACGTACAGCGAAATACCTTGCTGTTTTGTGCAGGTACTACAACAAGAACGTTAAGGAGCGGTTCTTCATGGTCGAGGACCTGGTCCTAAAGTGGAAGACAAACCAGGCTGGCGTCCATAAACTTGCAACTCCATGGGAGGGGCCCTTCATGATCAAGGAAGTCACACGACCAACGTCTTACAGGTTAGCTCACCTGGACGGTACGGCCATACCAAATTCATGGCACATCGACAAGCTTAGGCGTTTCTATGCTTAACTACTGAGATATGTACTCCCCTTGTACTTTCGATTTAATTCAATAAAGCTATTATGATTTCTCCGACCACTATGATTGTGTCACTTCAAATTTTATGGTTATTCTAACTTAGACAGTCAAAGCTGACCACCATTCCTTCATGGGTTTTCGGAGCAGGCCCTGTCTCCGGTCCCTCTCAACGCGTGCATGGGATCCGCTCTCTACGCTACGGGTGATCGGTAGGTCCCCCCTGGTTTGACTTGTTCGCGTCTACGTGTGCACAGGTCATGCACCTCACACTCCGACCACATGCCAAATCAGGGCCGTATAAACTTTTCAGGATAACGTGTCGAGTAAACTGGTACAACTAAACAGAATGCTAACATGTTCTCACTTAGTTATGCCAACACGAGTTTCAAGCTTAAGTACGTTTTATACAAAACAAACAAGCTTATAATGATATATAATTACATTATTACAAGCTTGCCTGAAGAGGTATAAGTTTACAATAACACAACTACATCCTTCTTCTACAGCTCTAGCCTATCATGTTGGCTGGTCGAGGCACGTGGCACCTACTGCTCGCTACTTCTGACATCTCGCTCGAGTCTCGGGGACTCTTGCACTGGTCGAGCTGAAGGGGATGGCCCCGCCGATGCCTGGCTAGTCGAGACCGCAGGCTTCGCCGGTTGGCTCGCAACTGATGGCATTTCTAGCTAGCTTGTTGATGGCATACCCTATACAGGTGCTGTCCCACCACCACATAGGTTAATATCACCAATTATCTTTGAAGACAGGTCCAGTTGGGTCATCTAAAGCTCCTCAGCCTTGTCTGGATTTACCTCTTTCGGGTACCCAGCCTCCAGGCGCTTAAGATCGATCAGGGGGTAGTGGGAACGCACCATGCTTAGCACATGTGCGCCTGTGTACTCACCCGCCTCCTTCATGAACTCTTGGAACCATTCCCATGCCTTTCGGCATCTCTCGACCAGTCCAAGCTATGGCGTCCTTGGCGTTTCCTCTGTAAGCGCTGGGTCAATAAGGTTGAGGACAGGCAAAATGCTAGTTGCCACTTCCTGGCACCGGTTCTTCCATGTGTCTCGATCCTCGGTGATCTTTGGGCATCGCGCCTTCCAGCCATCGCGATCTTTCATCACGGCTTCCAGATGCTTCTTGGCATTGACTTTCAAAACTACAAACCGTACAAGATATTAAAATGTCACGCCACGACAAGATAACGCAGACAGCAGAATGAGCAAGGTGGTCTGGAATACTTACTTTTTAGTTCCTCCTTCATCTTGGTTGTGTGGACCTAGAGTTGCGACTGGTCGTGTGCCAGTTTCTTATTGTCCTCCTTCAGGCGACCACACTCTATGGCCACAAGGCTATTCTCCTCTTGGAGATGGACTACTTCGGCTTCTAAGCCTGCACTATAGTTGTTACTACCAACAAAGCAACAACACGTGTCATGCATTTGCTGTGATAAAGTGACAACTTACTTGTTTTTTCCTGCTCTTTGTTACTGAGCTCGACGACCAGGTTCTGGTTTTGTGCCTCTTGCTCCATCCTCTCCTGGTCGGCGGCTTCAAGTTGGTGGCATAAGTGTTCCACCTCGGTAGCCAGTTCTCTGTTGCTTGCTGTGATCCCCTCAATCTGGTCGAAGCACTTCTTTCGGTACCTTGCGGTCTTCATCAAGTCCTGCAGGTAAAAAAGCTAAGTCAGATAGTTTGACTGGATAGCAGGATCAAGTGGTCAAGCCAAACATACCTGGACTTCCGTCACCAGACGTTTTGCCGCTCGTTCAACTTTCATGGTCTCCTCGACCTCTAGGATTTCCTCATGCATAACCCATTGGTCGTTCCGCCAGCGCGACACATATACATGTTGTCGCTTGTCCTAGGGACGGCCTAGGACCTCTTCTACTTCGTCCTCTTCGGCGTCTTGTTTGGGTAGCGGCGCTGGTCTGGAGTTTGCAGTCTCTACGATCACTATGGCTTTCCCATGGGCCATAGCATCGGCAAATGTGCTCTGTGCCACCTCCGGCTGCTGCTCCTCGGGTTGGTCTGATACCCTTGGCGCCGAAGTATTCCCCTCAGCAGGGTTAGTGCTCGGAGCACTTGTACTTGGCTTGGCTCTCCCCTCGACCAACTGCTCGGGGACTATCGTCTGGCTGCTCGACTGCTAAGGCTCCGGTGGACTTTCTGCTACAGGTTCCTCTATAGCCGGCTGCTGGGCAGTTTTCTCCGTCATTGCTGGCGGTGCCATGCCGCACCAGGCTAGTTGGTCGGGATTTTCGGTGGACGCCGATCTAATATATCAGAGATAAGTTCAGAAGACAACAGTATTCAATATAAATTGTAATCTTACATCTGGGTTGCAAATACTTATAGCTTGGAAGCACGAAATGATGTGGCGAAGGCGCATCTCTTCATCCATGCTTGTTCCACGTGCTCTGCGGGTGCCAACGGGTCTCTTTCCACGACCAGTACCGGCGTCGGGGCTTCATGATTGACCCCTTTGCCGCTTGTCCTCTGCATTGCAGTGGTCGGTGATGCGAGTTCCACTAGCACAGAGGAGCCACCCTGCTCCATCGACTCCTGTTGTCTCCTCCTCTTTCGAGGGACGAGTTGGACGATGTCTGCATCCTCTGTTTCATCATCTGACAGTGTAAAGATGGCCTGACGACGCTTGCTGGCCACCGGCCGCTTGCCAGTAGCCCTGGCCGTTGCCTCCTCCCCAACCCCAAGTGCGGCCCAGTCGACGTCTTCGATCCTGGCGCTGGTCTGGGCGGTTGGGCCGGCAACTTGCGGCCAATCCACACCAGGGGGTGGAGACACGAACATTGTTGCTCTGTCATGACCATTACTCTAGGAAACATAAAGGCAACAACACAGTAAGTTTCTGTTACAACATAACTCCACGGGTATAAGGCAGCATAATTTACCTTTGGGGGAGGTCGAGCCAGCTTGAAAGCATGCTCGATGTTGCTCAACCTGACATAATTTGGATCAGCTAAGTTGAATAGCTCTCCAATCCTGGCCTTGACCTCTATCTTGTCAAGCGCCTCTTGCCTGGTCCTAGTTGGGTCTACGCTACCTTGGTACTCGTAGCCAGGATGTATCCTCCTCTGGCAAGGCTGGATCCTTTGACTGATGAAGTTTCTGACCACGCTCGGACCGTCCAATTTCCTCCATGGGATCAACCCAATTAGTTCTTGGATCTGTTCTAGGTGCTCGGGCTTTTCTAACCAGCTGTTCTTCTTCTCTGGAATGAACCCCATGTCGCACAATGTGATTGTGTTCGGCTCCTCGCGGATGTAGAACCACTTCTTGTACCATTCCTCCAACGAAGTGTTCCAAGGGCAGTGCAAGTACTGGGCCTTCATCCCATCACGCAGATTGACGTACACACCACCGGCTATCTTCGAGCCGCCGCTTCCTTTCTTCCGTAGACAGAAAAGATGGCGAAAGAAGTTGAAATGGGGCTGGAAGCCACCATATGCTTCGCAAAGATGAATGAAGGTGGAGACAAGAAGAATTGAGTTGGGATGCAGATTGCAAATCCTAATCTCGTAATACAAGCAGAGCCCCTGAAGGAAAGGGTGCACTAGAACCCCAAAACCTCGCTTGAAGAAATCTTCGAAAACCACAATCTCACCTGGTTGTGGATTGGGGTACCCTTCTCTTTCCGGCGCATGCCATCCCACGAGCTCCTTGTTGTGGAGTACTCCCATGGTGACGAGGTCTTCGATGGTCTGCTCGTTGCTTCTTGACTTCCACCACTCCTTCGCCATGACTCCGGCTTTCTTCTGGGCGTCACTCTTCGCCATGAATCTGCCCTTGCTGGTGCAGGTGGATGCGGTGGATGGGTGATTGGCGATGATTTTGGAGGATTTAGGGTTGGCAAGAGGAAGAAGAAGGCTGCGCCGGCGAATGGTAATGGGGATCGGTAAAAAATAACTTACCAGTTCTATATTATAAATAACCAAGAGTTCCGCCGTTTTGTCTGCCCAAGATTCTTGGGAGACGTGCGCACGCGCCGAAGACGGTTGTTTTCACAACCTCGAGATCTATGCCAATAAACGTGCCCCTTCGCTACCAGTGTGCACGCCCCTTCGCTACCAGTGTACGCGCCTCTTCGTTACTAGTGTGAGAAGGCCCACACTGACGCACCTCCTTATAGGTGCCAAGTGACTGTTTGCTTGAAAGGACAGGAAGGCAGTATAGCGTGCTATACCCATCTGCTTTTTCTAACCAGATGTGTCAGATTGGACTTGACAGAGTAAGAAGATAAATAAATACACCAAATAATAGTTCAAGCGGCATTCGTTTCTTTGCTGCATGTCTCGTGCTCATGGATGGTCCAGACCACTACCGTGCTCGGGGACTGCTCCGACCACTAACGTGCTCGGGGACTGCTACAACCACTACCGTGCTCAGGGACTGCTCCGACCACTACCGTGCTCGGGGACTGTCTAGACCACTACCGTGCTCGGGGACTGCCCAGACCACTACCGTGCTCGGGGACTGCTCTGACCACTACTATGCTCGAGGGCTGCTGCGACCACTACCGTGCTCGGGGACTGCCCCGACCGCTATCGTGCTTGGGAACTGTCCCGACCACTGCTCAGAGATCGCTCTCCTCGGCTACATGTGATTTGTACTCACATATAGTTGAGAGGCATTTATTTAGACCTTGCTACAAGGCTCATACCTCACCTTCCAGCAAGCTCGGGGACTACATCGGTACGATGCACCTGCCAGTGCATCTCATATCGCCTGTATGACGATTGGGTTCTCAACTTAACTGGAAATTCTTTTTAGACCCTGGCACCATGTGCCTACATCACCTACTACCTGGCTCAGGGACTAAGTGGGCACACTTCACCTTGCGGTGAATGTGTTTATTTTATTGACCCCTATGCTTTGACTGATTGACAGGATTACTATCATGCTCGGGAACTGTCCCGACCATTGCTCGGAGACCGCTCTCCTTGGCTACATGTGATTTGTACTCACATACAGTTGAGAGGCATTTATTTAGACCTTGCTATAAGGCTCATACCTCGCCTTCCAGCAAGCTCGGGGACTACATTGGTACGATACACCTGCCGGTGCATCTCGTATCGCCTGTACGACGATTGGGTTCTCAACTTAACTGTGAATTCTTTTTTAGACCCTGGCACCACATGCCTACGTCACCTACTACCAGGCTCAGGGACTAAGTGGGCACACTTCACCTTGCGGTGAATGTGTTTGTTTTTTGACCCTTACGCCTCTGATGATCAAAGACGCTACGCTTCAAGACGCACTTAAATTTCTTTTTAGAAATACAAGTGGGCACACTTCCTAAGACAGAAATCTTTTTCTTTTTTCTTAAGAGCACCATACATTCTTCGGACAAACTAGTTCTCCGATGAAAACGGTGGTTAGAGATGTCAAGAACTCAAGCCTCACTGTTCGGAGAAGGTTAAAAATGGCGTGTCACAGCATAATACATGGTGCTCGGGGACTAGCTGTGGGGGTATTAACCCCTATACCCTTATGGCTAGGCTTGTGCCGGCCCAGATCAGAGGGTCCGGTCCACCAAAAGACGACGCGTGGCCTGGCCAACCTATTCGGAGTCCCGCGCAAGGAGTCAAGACGGATTTGGCGATCAAGTAAGATCCTGGTCGGTTAGAATAGGAATCCTTATCCGGCCACCTATGGCAATTGTAACTGGCTAGGATTAGTTTCCAGATCTGTAACCCTACCCCTCGAACTATATAAGGCGGGCAGGGGACCCCTCTAAAAAATATCTCTCATTGACATACAGCAATACAATCAGACGCAGGACGTAGGTATTACGCCTTCTTGGCGGTCGAACCTGGATAAAACCTCGTGTTTGTCTTGTGTCACTGTCTTGTTCGTAGCTTGCGCATCTGTCTACCGACAATCTACTACCTTGGGCATACCCCTGGGTAGACTACCGACCATATTTCGTCGACATGTTCCAAAGTGTCTCTTGAAATTTTCCCCAATTTTTCGGAGGTCTCGGAGTATTTTTTGTGGCTTAAATATCAATTCTGGACTTTTTTAGAATTATTTTATTCGTGAAATTAATTAATTCCAAAAATAAATAATATATCTCATTTTCCAACCAACTCTCAAAGCCCATGTGCAATAATCATAATAAATCTCAAAGGCCCATGCATTTATTTACTAATGGGCTTTAATGATTATTTAGGTCCATTAGTAAATGTGGAGGGTGCAACATCAATTAGTATCATATTGCTAGTTGATGTAGATGTGGAGAGTTTTCTCCATATAAATATGTACCAACCCCTTAGGCAAAGCACATGAAAACTACCGTAAGGGGAGCCCCTAGTTTGGGAAATCCCTCATGTAGTAAATTAGATTTTTCTCCTCCTATCGCCGTTGCCGTCGCCGCCGCGCTGCCCGATGCCATAGACCCTCTGTCGACCACAAGAAGGCCCTAAGTGAGTTCGCTGTCTTCTCTTATTCCCTGTGCTCTCGGCTCGTCAAACCGTGGCCTCTAGGGCCCAAACTAAGCGCTCTGGGGAGCTTCTCGCTGCCAGTAATGGAGCTCCGTCGCGTTAGACCCCTCCTCCGACCAGTTCCTCTCTCTTTTCCTCCTCCTGCTAATCTGAGCCGTTCGATTCAGATCTAGCGGTCCAGATTTTACCATACCTCTTCACCGACTATTTTTCATAAGAGCCCCTGGCTTTCTTTAAAATTCTACCCATAGTCCTCATCTAGAATCAAAATACACCTTCGCCTGCAATTTTCCTAAAGAGCCCCTGTAGTTTCGCGTAATATAACCCGCAGTCCATGGCGCACTTCTAGAATACGTTTTCCTATTCCAAAAGCGTAGTTTCTTTCTAGTAGATTCAGAATACGTTTTCTTTTTCAGAAAGCGTAAAATCCCTCTGTTAGATTTAAAATACGTTTTCTTCTCTTGAAAACGTAGTTTCTTTGGATAGATCCAAAATACGCTTTCATCTATTTACAATGTTGCCACTAGTCCTATTTAGGCCATAAAATCTTTGTTTTAACTCCGTTTTGATCCATTCAAGTTGCGTTCGATTCATAATTTAGTAATCTACATGTTCATCCTACTGTTAAATATATTTTCAACTTTTGAAATTCGATGTTAGATTTAATCTATTATTTTATTAATAAAATCTTGTTTAATTCATAACTTTTTTGTTATAGCTCCGATTAGAGTGCTTTTCGCGTCTGTGTGTTCAGAGCAAGACGTAGATTCATTTTACAAACTTTTCATCTTGATTTTATGTTTGGTGTATTGTTCTAATTTAGATGTATTGTTTGCTTCGTGTATGATTGCATGGATGCTTGTGTGGTGCTTTATGATCATGTCCAGTCGGTGAGCTTTGCGTTGGTGATATAAAAGAAGTTGGTGATCTAGAAGAAGTCCTTTGGAGGTTACAATTCAATAGAAGAAAATTTTGAGTTTAAAGCAAGTATAGCATGGGATCTTCCTTGTAGTCCTATTCACCTTAATATCATTTTAATCATATGCATGTGTCTACCTTGGCAACCGTAGTAATTTTCCTAGCTATTTGATATCCTAGATTCCTTGATTCCTATGGGTTATTGCATTGGGTACTATGATGCTAGTGCTCAACTAAAGCCATGATCTTATAACTTGACTAATGGTATATGCAATAAACATTAAAAGATGCATTTTAGCAACATGGAACAAGGGGGCTAGAACATTGGGCTATTTTATGGTGCTTTAGATTCCTCTTCCTAAGGACTTATCTGTAAGTGAACATCCTGGACTTACATTACAGCTATGAGGGTTACATGGCTCTGGCTTTAGCTCTGTATGACGACCTCTTCTAGCTTGTTAGTGGTTACCTTTATGGCGCAAGAGGAGCTCCGACAGGTATGATCTTAGCCTACCAAGAGGGTGCACTTTGGTTTCTTGGTATTTTGTTAGTCACTCCTTGGAGGGGGTTCATGCTTATTAATGGGAAAACCTTAGCGGCCCTAACTTGTTAGACGAACCTTTGAAAGGCTTCATAGTGAACCCTGCCGACCTTCCTTGGTAGTGGGTCAAGAGGTTGGCCGCCTCGGGCGAAAGGGTAAATCACGACTCATAGTGAAAGTGTACAAACTCTGCAGAGTGTAAAATTGGTATATCAGCCGTACTCACGGTCACGAGCGGCCTTGGACCCTTATGAAATAGATGATGAACACTGATACTGATAATGAAGATGCTCACTAATGATTACTGTTTATGCTATTCATTATTCATGTTTACCTGATCATGTGTTTATGTGGGCTTGTGGATAAACTTGTTGCCACCCATTGCTAAAATCATGACTCATTAAAAGCTAATCGTAGTTAACCAGTGTCAGCCTTTTGAGCCTCATGAACCACATGTTATATTTGTTGAGTACGACATGTACTTACGCTTACTTTACTTTTTAAATCTTTGGAAAAATCCCGGATGGGTACCCGATTTCTAGTCTGGAGGAGTTTGGCTTGTGATCAACCAGTCAGTTGTCCCTATGGAATTGGAGTCTTCACCTGAAGATCAGAGTTGTCTTTCCGTTGTTTGCTGTCTAAGGTTATATCCTTTATACAAAGTAAGTTATATATTGAGCATTGTCTTTTGATATTACCCTTATTTGTGGCTATACGTGAGATTTGACTTCCTAGGCTCACATATGGTGTGTATCTGGTTTTGTTCTTAAAACCAGGTGCTACAAAGTGGTATCGGAGTAATGCTGACTGTAGAATGCAAGCCTAGTAGAAACTGGTCATTCTAAGGTTTAGAAGTTGCTACAAAAACCCTTGCTCTATGAGCTTTGATATTTTCTTCTCTACTATATCTCTACTTTGCTATTCATCTCTACCTTGGTGCTTATTTTAAAGTCTTTGTTCTCATCTTCACTCCTTGATTTGACATGCTTTTAGAACTATTCCTCACCACCTTCTTGCGTAATTTGAAGATGAGTCTTAGGATTGTTACCCCTAGTACAATAAGGACGATAGTATCGCAAGTTGAGTCAATGTCTGAGTTTGTGCACCTTTATTGCTTTGTTGAATTGTCATTATGCTTATGTTTGCTTTGAATCTTTGTAATGATTGCAATGATCTTGTTGGGTGTTCCCATAATTTCATTTAGTTTATAAGCCTCAGGTATAAGGATCAGTGCAATAAATAGTTGGGTTTTGGTTCCTCCTATTTCCTCTATCCCGTCTTTTCGGAGCAGCCTGTCCTCTTCAGCTTTTATCTCTATTTTGGAAGACCAAAAATCATGAGAAAATTATGTACAATAGTGGACTTCAACATATTTCTCTGATCGCAAGAATCACCCTGATATCTATTTTTGTTATGGAGTTATGAAAATCACAAAATGATACACATGTGCTGTCTGAAATCTGGAGTAGTTTCTGTTGTGCACTATTTTCGACCACCTAAACTGTGGAATTTGGAAAAGTGTTCTATAAGGAAGTTATGGAGAATTTGATAATCTTTCCAACGGTATAAGCTACAACTTCATTCAAATAACAAAATGAGATTTACAGCTATTTTACTACGCTGCTGTTTTTCTGCTTGCGAGGAATTTCAGATTTCTCGTTCTTGCCCATACACGAGAGTATCATTGAGATGTTAGAACGTCTTGATACTAGTTAGCTCATCTAGAAGAAGGTGCAAGCTACCCCGTTTGATCTTTTCTTAAGGGTGTAGCCAAGTTGAAGAATTTGCAAGATGAAGTATTATATTTTCTAGTTTGCGTAGCGGAAGCATGGTGGGCCCATAACCCACAGATTCTAGGATCAAAACCTTTGGAGGAGATCAATAAGATAGATGATCATGCCTATGCAAACTATCCAACTAAGAAGGTTCCGAATGCTCAAGGTGCCATATGAAGTTAAGTCATACTCTCTAGCTCTCGGAAGAATCGGATAATCTGATAAGGAAGGTGGTACCCAAAGATGTGAGAGAGACTTAGAGTTTCAATGAGGTTTGGTTAGAAGTTCAAGTAAGGTTTATCCAAGATCATCAATTATTGGTAGAGCTACCAGAGAAGCTTCTAAGTTAGTTTGGATAAGAGACCTCAACTAAGTGTTTGAAGGAATCTGAGAAAAGGTTGAAGTAAAACCTATGTATTAGCTTTGTCAGATCAGGACAAGAGCTTAGTTTTATATCTACAATGATGCCCTTGTCAAGGTGTGGGATGTGTCCTTATACGAGAAGAAAAGTAGTGGCTTGTTCATTAAGTCAACTAAGGAAGCATGAGTTGAACTACCTAACATGTTATCTGGAGTTATCCAATGTGAGGCATGGAAGTACTATCTTTTTGGAAGTAAAAGTGACATCTAGGAGGATCACAAGAATCTATAGGACATCTTCACTAAGTTGGTCTTGAGCTTGTGTTATCCTCGTTGGAATGAAATTGATTATGACTTGAAAAAGTGATATCACTTTGAGGAGCAAAGTCATGGCCGATGCCCTTAGCAACGGAGAATTATGCTAAGAAGGTTCGGGTGACACCAAGGACTATGAATTGTATTCAAGGTTCGAGCAACTTAACCAGAATCCTTAATGTTTTGAAGATTGGTAGTAGAATCTCCTTCTGACTAGGAGATTCATCAGGCTCCGTTGAAAGGTGAATATTTTAAGAAAGAGAATTGATAGTATGGACTAAAAGGAAAGGTGGTCTAGTGATCAGAGTTACCTGAGTATTGTTTGGAGTACCTTTCAGAATCTTGGAATCAGTTTGACAAGTTACTTGGAGTAAGGTTAACAGGTATGCAAAGTAAAGTGGGATCCTTATCAAGATGATGGAACTACACAAAGAAGTAAAGAAGAATCCAAAGACGAAGTATCCCTATCTCCTAGTTGATGTCTTCCGAATCTCGAGGATGAGATTCATCTTAAGGGGGGTAGAATTGTAACACCCTAAAATTTGAATTTTTGGAAATAGAGCTAAAAAGATTTAATTTGGAATTTATGTGCTCATGAAAACATAGGAAAATAAAAATTTTCATTAATTTAAAATTTATCATAAGGTAGCAACATGTTTGTGCATACATGCAGCTACATATTTATTTTGTGATGATTGGGTTTGATCAAAACTTCAAAAGGATTTAAATTTCAATTGAATTTGGATTTGAAAATTGGGTTTAAGAATATAAAAAGGAATTTCTTTTTCCCTCCCTCTCCTTACCTGGCATTTGGCCTGTTCGGCCTTGTTTCCCCATGCGGCCCATCTTCTCCTCTTCTCTCACGAAGCCCAGCAGGCTGGCCCAGCCGAGCAGCGCGCCCACGCCGCACGTCTCCTCCCCTCTCTCAGTCGCTGACATGCTAGGCCTGCATGTTAGGCACTTCTCCTACCTCATGCTCGAGCCGGACACCGCCATTGATAAGTCTGCATCCGCACCGTATCCTCCCTTGCCTTGTGCTCGACGCCGCTCTGCACCATAAATAGCAGCTGCCTATGGTCATGCCTCCCCATTTCAAGCCTCGAAGTCGCAGCCACCTCGCCGAATCGCTACGCCGCCGCGTAACCTAGCACCACCATGCTCGCCGTCTGCTCTGCCGCATCTCGCATCGCCTCCATGCCATCTCCGACCACGAAGACTACCTGGGTGAGTTCGCCTCTCCTTCCTCGTTCTCCCCGTGTTTTCGGTTTGCTCTCTCGTGGTCTCTAGGGCCAATTTCAAGCTTCGCCGACGAGCTTCTCGCCCCCGACCATGGCGCCGCCAGCCATGCTGGTCCACACACTCTCTCTCTGATCTATTCCTGGCCATCTAAATCTAGATCAACGGTCAAGATTAGATCGCATTAATTCGTACCCCTTCGGTCCACGGCACAGTGGTGGACTTGGTCCACTTCCCACATCAGCCGGTCCACAGCCGGCTCACCACCCCGGTCCACTCCCGCATTGCCATGTGGCGTCCACATGGACAATGACCCAGTCAACCCCGTCGGCGCTAGCACTTTTGTCAAAAAGCCCCTGAGTTTTCGTGAAAACAACCCGCGGTCCACCCTCTGTTGAAAGTATTTCCAAATATGCCCTTGATTTATCTATTTTGGCCCCTGTGTTTTTTTCCAAAATTGATGCCCGGTCCACAAGACTGTTTTAATTCAGTTTTTAATTATTTTTAATATGAAATTGATTTCAAAACATTTACAGAATTGCCATTGATCTTATTATTTTATGCGTAGTTTCTCCGTTTTAACTCTGATTTGACCCATTCAAGTTGCGTTAGGTTTGTGATTGAGTAATCTACATGTTCATCTTACTATTAAATATATTTTTAAGTTTTGAAATTCGAGGTTATATTTAATCTATTATTTTATTAAAGGAAATCTTGTTTAATTCATAACTTTTTCGTTATAGCTCCGATAGAGTGCTTTTTCGCGTCTGTGTGTGTTCGTAATAACATGTAGAACATCTTTAAAACCTTTTTACTTGATGTTTCATATGTTTGGTGTACTGTTCTAATTTAGTTCTATTGTTTGCTTCGTGTATGATTGCATGGATGCTTGTGTGGTGCTTTATGATCTTGTCCAGTCGGTGAGTTTTACGTGGTGATCAAGAAGCAGTTCTTTGGAGGCTACATTTCAAAAGAAGAGGATCTGAGTTTAAGGCAAGTATAGCATGAGATCTTCCTTGTTATCCAATGCACCTTTAATTATTTAATTCATACTGCTTGGGTCTACCTTGACTACCACTAAGGATTTCCTAGTACTTTGTACCTTGTGCCTTGATTCCTATGGGTTATTGCATTAGGTAGTATGATGCTAGTGCTCAACTAAAGCCATGATCTTGTAACTTGACTAATGGTATATGCAATAAACACTAAAAGATGTTTTTAGCAACATGGAACAAGGGGGCTAGAGCATTGAGCTATTTTATGGTGCTCTAGATTCCTCTCTCTAAGGACTTATTTGTAAGTGATCATCCGGGACTTACAGTATAACTATGAGGGCTACATGGCTCTGGCTTTAGCTTAGTACAAGGACCTTTTCAAGCTCATTAGAGGTTACCTTTATGGTGTAAGAGGGGTGTGTTTCGGGTTGGATATAGTGCGGCCTCTGTCCATCAGTGTATAGGCTACGCGTTATTGTGCCTATCGAAAGGGGAGCCCTACATTCGCAGGGCACAGAAACCTAGCGGCCCTAACTTGTTAGACGAACCTTTGAAAGGCTTCATATTGAACCCTACCGACCTTCCTTGGTAGTGGGTTAAGAGGCTCGCGACCTCGGGTGAAAGGGTAAATCACGACTCACAGTAAAAGTGTACAACCTCTTCAGAGTGTAAAACTGTTATAACAACCGTGCTCACGGTCACGAGCGGCCTTGGAACCCTTACGGAATAGATGATGAACACTGATGATACGGATGATGAAGATGCTCACAAATGATCACAGGTTTATGCTATTCATTATTCATGTTTACCTGATCATGTGTTTATATGGGCTTGTGAATAAACTTGTTGCCACCCAATTGCTAAAAGATGACTCATTAAAAGCTAATTGTAGTTAAACCATTGTTAGCCTTTTGAGCCTCATGAACCCCATGTTATATTTGTTGAGTACGACATGTACTTACACTTGCTTTACTTTTTAAATCTTTGGAAAAATCCCGGATGGGTACACTACTAGGGATGTGTACATCAATGATGCTCTTCTTTCGTCACTAAAGACTCCAAAATCGTCACATATATTATTTTATGATGAATTTGTGACGATATGGTATTCATCATTGAATGCGCATCATATTTTACCTACCGTGACGAAACGTCTATTTTCGTCATAGATGTGCATTTGTTCTATGACAAAATGGCCGTCGTCATAGAAGTGTATTCTTTCTATGACGATCTATTTTCGTCATTGATATAGCCCCTTTGTCATCATGACTTGCCGTCTGTTAGGCGGCCAGACGACGTCTGCCACGCTGGCAGCTGATGTGTCTTGTCCACGTGGCGCGTTCACATTGCAGGTGACGTGTCCGACCACGTGGCAGCTGATGTGGCCAGTGATGTGGATGGTCCACGTGTCTACTTTTTATTGGGCCACAAGGCTTGCTGTGATAGGTTCTTATTTTTGTCACTAAAGTAAATAGAAATTCGTCACAGAATCAATTACCAAATCGTCATAGAAAGGTCAGATAATTCATCACAAGTGCACATGCTGATTTCATTACAGAATGCAAATAATACTGGAATGACCAAAAGCTTCCATAAATTAACAGATCCAGTATTCCAATGACCAACAACTTAATCAACAATTCTAAACTCGGTTCACATAACTCACTAGACATCACATTTGAACTACTAGTTTCATCTCAGTTCACATTAACATCATAGGAAGTAATAAAAAGTTGCCAACCACCAGCAACATAAGTTACTACATAAACAAAATCACCAGCAGACCCCTTGCTTAATGAACAAGCAGCTACGAGCAGCGCTCATGTCGAAGAAGCATTGTTGATGGCCAAGATACGCTTGAGCAGCGCATTGTTCTCCTCCATTGCCTTATTGTTTATCTCTGTCAGCTTCTTGTACTCCTCCATCTCCTTTTGTGTCCTCACCAGCTTTTCCTCAGCTTCTTCACTTCTCTTCCTGAGTTCATCAATTTCACCTTGTACAGCAGTCGTAGCTTCAGTTGCTAGTTGCTCCCGAAGCTCGCTTTCATTTGATGATGATGATTTAGAGGATGGCACTGGTTCCATAGATTAACTGAAATCAAGAAACCACATTTTTTGAGAACTTGAAAGCCAAATTATAAGCAACACAACTTGAGAGAGAACTCATACCCAAAGAAACTGCTGTAGATCGGGATGCATTTTTTGGGAATCTCCTGCCATCCAGCAAAAGTTTCCTCAGAAAGTGACCACCTGCATCAAGCACAATCTGCTCATAAATAAAGAAAGCCAAGTCATCTGAAATGGTCTACTTTGAAAACTCTACTGACATTAGGATCATGATTCATGACATTGCAAGAATACATGTAACAGAGTCATCCTCAAAGTTACATTCAGCACCTGCATTCAACAAATTAAAACTGTCTGGATTTGTCATTCTAATGCAAATCAACAATCGCACCTATTTGACAAAGACATCTATCTCACAAAAGCATACCAACCCCACCCTCCTAACAAACCTTGCAAGTCTTTTTTATGATAAAACTTTGTATGCAATCAATAGTCAAATTATCTAACACCACTGATTAGGACCACAGGAATCCTAGTTAGAATGCATTGATCTGAGTTCATGCAGCAAGAGGTCAGCATTTTCGCCGTCACCAACCAATCAAAGAAGAGTAGGTTAGCAGCAAGCGAATACTTTTATCTAGGATTTCCATATGATGAATGAATGGGAGCTTTACACAGCAAGAAAAGCGATCTCCGACCGGTGCATTATATACTGGTAGAGACTCCACACATAATCCAATAATTAGAATAACGTCAAATTCGACAAAAGGGAAGTTACCATAGAGCTACGATGTTCACTTGATGCATCCTAATATAGAGCAAGAGAGAAGTTAACAGGCTTAGAACTATATATGAATCCTGCTGCACAGATATTGTATCAAATTCGACAAAAGGAGCTATGTGATGCATGAAGTAATTAAGGATCCCAATGGCCAACACTTAACTGCCTTGTTTCTGAATCATTCTGAAATTCCTACAGCCCGTTGCTTCAAACTGCAAGTTGTGCACAGAGGGTAAACAACACCACGAAAAGGGGACAAAAAAGAACGGAAGAGAGGAGCAGGACAAACCGCGTCCCAACTCCAAATCTGGACGTCATGGATGGGCCTCTCAAAGGGCTCAGAAAGATGCAACAGATAGATGTGTTTCTGGACGTTGCTGTGGCTAGATCGAGGCGTTGGAGTTGGGGCCGGATCCTGCGCCCTTGGCCGCTGCCCCTGCCGGATCGAGTCTCCTGGACACCGCCATGGCCAGGTCGAAGCTCCTAGACACCGCCCTCGCCGACGGCTAGATCGAAGCTCCTGGACGTCACCGCCACCAGATCCTGCTCTCCTAGACACGTAATAATTTTTTTAACTGCATATCATAGCTAGGCATTTGAACAAACTAACAAACATTTGTAGCGGACTGCAGAGGATCGAGTGCACGCACCTTGTGGTCGGACTCGGAGGCGGAGGCCAGCGCGAGCAGGGCAGCAAGGGCGAGGCGAGGCCGAGCAGGAGGTGGCGGCCGCGCCGCCGCGGAGCTGAGCTCGCACTCACCCACATCCTCCGTGCTCTCCCTGCGCCCTCTGCCATCCTCCGCGTTGGGCTCAGGCCGGTGCAGATCGGGTTGCAACACCGTCGAGGCTGGCCGTGTGCGTAGGACAGGCCGTCGACGCCCCTAGGGGCTGCCGTCCGCACGCTCAAGCCACGCCGACACCTGCGTCTGCTGTGTGACGGTGGGAGTGGGGAGGCTCGGAACCGCTGCTGCTGTAGGATCCACCGACCGGTGCCGGGAGGGAGCCCGATGCTGGTTCGTGAGATCCAGATGCAAATGTGGGGGGAGCAGGGTGGCAGAGGAGACGGGGATGGATGCACAGCGACGACAAGAGGGCTGCGCAGACATGCGTCCTCTCCAGCTATATACTAGGGTTCGTGAGAGGCATGTCAGATGTCAACCATTGGATCTACAGATCAACGGCTCATGGTGAGGAAGGTTCCAGCTGGGCCTGCAGATGTATTGGGCCGATCTCAAGTATCAGGCTAAAGGCGAAATAGATATTTTGGTCCCTAAAATATTGCCCAGAGCTGCAAATGGGAAAAAAATTATTCACATGTAAATAATAAATAATACAGTACAAATTTTTATAATTATTTTTTTATAGATATATTTATATATACAGTAACTAAAACAACTACAACAGTTTAAAATTGCAAAATTGAACCTTTCAAATGATCTCAAATAGATATATTTACATATACAATAATTTTGAGACACCAAATGATCTCAAATCAAAATTTGATAAACATCAAAGTTATAGAGGTCATGAAGATCTACAACTTTTATTTTGGTCATCTTGTCATTTGACAAAATTTGAACTTTTCAAATTTGAAATTTTAAAAAATGACAAGTTCGAACCAAAATTTGAGACCCAAAATGATTTCAACATAAAAAGTGATGAATACCAAAGTTGTTCAACTCATTAATATCTACAACTTTTATTTTGGTCATCTTGTCATTTGACAAAATTTGAACCTTTCAAATTAGAATTTTTGAAAAATAATAAGTTCGAACCAAAATTTGAGACCTAAAATGATTTCAACATAAAAAGTGATGAATACCAAAGTTGTTCAACTCATTAATATCTACAACTTTTATTTTAGTCATCTTATCATTTGACAAAATTTGAACCTTTCAAATTTGAAATTTTGAAAAACAACAAGTTCAAACCAAAATTTGAGACCCAAATTGATTTCAACATAAAAAGCGATGAATACCAAAGTTGTTCAACTCATGAATATCTACAACTTTTATATTGGTCATTTCTTCATTTGACAAATTCTTAACGCATATTGTTTACTAATCTTACGTATGTCTCATATAGTTTCTAAAATCTTATGAGAGATGTGTCACATTTGTGAACAATGTCGTTACCACTTTGTCATATGAAGAAATGACCAATACAAAAGTTGTAGATCTTGATGAGTTATTCAACTTTGGTATTTATCACGTTTTCAGCTGAAATCATTTGGGGTACCGAAATCTTATCTGAAGTTGCATTTTTTTGAAATTCAAAATTTAAATTGCTCAAACTTTTCATATGTATATATTGACAAAACCAACAAAATAAATTGATAGAGAATGATTTTATAAAATTTTAGGAAAAAATTCATTAGATTTGAAGTTAGTATGAGGAAGAAAAACTAGTTACAAAGTTGACCCACAGATTAAAAAAAATCACACTGTTCACTAAGATCACGTAAGGATCATCTAGAACAGTGTGATTTCTCTTTTTAATATGTGGGTAAACTTTGTAACTAGTTGTTCTCGCTCATACTAACTTCAAATGTGATGGTTTTTTTCCTAAAAATTTCTAAAATCATGCTTCAGCATTTAAGTTTGATCAAACTTGGATGTGACAATGTTTTACACATTTTAAAATTTGAAATTCGAAATTTGACAAGTTCAAACCAAATTTTCAAACCCTAAATGATTTCATATGAAAAAGTGATGAATACAAAAGTTGTTCAACTCATCAAGATCTACAACTTTTATTTTGGTCATCTTATCATTTGACAAAATTTGAACCTTTCAAATTTAAAATTTTAAAAAATAACAAGTTCGAACCAAAATTTGAGACCCAAAATGATTTCAACTTAAAAAGTGATGAATACCAAATTTGTTCAACTCATTAATATCTACAACTTTTATTTTTGTCATCTTGTCATTTGACAAAATTTGAACCTTTCAAATTGGAATTTTTGAAAAACAATAAGTTCGAACCAAAATTTGAGACCCAAAATGATTTCAACATAAAAAGTGATGAATACCAAAGTTGTTCAACTCATTAATATCTACAACTTTTATTTTAGTCATCTTATCATTTGACAAAATTTGAACCTTTCAAATTTGAAATTTTGAAAAACAACAAGTTCAAACAAAAATTTGAGACCCAAATTGATTTCAACATAAAAAGCGATGAATACCAAAGTTGTTCAACTCATGAATATCTACAACTTTTATATTGGTCATTTCTTCTTTTGACAAATTCTTAGTGCACATTGTTCACTAATCTTACATATGTCTCATAGTTTCTAAAACCTTAGGAGAGATGTGTAACATTTGTGAACAATGTCGTTACCACTTTGTCATATGAAGAAATGACCAATACAAAAGTTGTAGATCTTGATGAGTTATTCAACTTTGGTATTTATCACGTTTTCAGCTGAAATCATTTGGGGTAACGAAATCTTATCTGAAGTTGCATTTTTTTTAAATTCAAAATTTAAATTGCTCAAACTTTTCATATGTATATATTGACAAAACCAACAAAATAAATTGATAGAGAATGATTTTATAAAATTTTAGGAAAAAATCATTAGATTTGGAGTTAGTATGAGGAAGAAAAACTAGTTACAAATTTGACCCACAGATTAAAAAAAAATCACACTATTCACTAAGATCACGTAAGGATCATCTAGAACAGTGTGATTTCTCTTTTTAATATGTGGGTAAACTTTGTAACTAGTTGTTCTCGCTCATACTAACTTCAAATGTGATGGTTTTTTTTCCTAAAAATTTCTAAAATCATGCTTCAGCATTTAAGTTTGATCAAACTTGGATGTGACAATGTTTTACACATTTTAAAATTTGAAATTCGAAATTTGACAAGTTCAAACCAAATTTTCAAACCCTAAATGATTTCATATGAAAAAGTGATGAATACAAAAGTTGTTCAACTCATCAAGATCTACAACTTTTATTTTGGTCATCTTATCATTTGACAAAATTTGAACCTTTCAAATTTAAAATTTTAAAAAATGACAAGTTCGAACCAAAATTTGAGACCCAAAATAATTTCAACATAAAAAGTGATGAATACCAAATTTGTTCAACTCATTAATATCTACAACTTTTATTTTGGTCATCTTGTCATTTGACAAAATTTGAACCTTTCAAATTGGAATTTTTGAAAAACAACAAGTTCGAACCAAAATTTGAGACCCAAAATGATTTCAACATAAAAAGTGATGAATACCAAAGTTGTTCAACTCATTAATATCTACAACTTTTATTTTAGTCATCTTGTCATTTGATAAAATTTGAACCTTTCAAATTTGAAATTTTGAAAAACGACAAGTTCGAACCAAAATTTGAGACCCAAATTGATTTCAACATAAAAAGCGATGAATACCAAAGTTGTTCAAATCATGAATATCTACAACTTATATTTTGGTTATTGCTTCATTTGACAAATTCTTAGCACATATTGTTCACTAATCTTACACTTGTCTCATATAGTTTATAAAACCTTATGAGAGATGTATCACATTTGTGAACAATGTCGTTACCACTTTGTCATATGAAGAAATGACCAATACAAAAGTTGTAGATCTTGATGAGTTATTCAACTTTGGTATTTATCACTTTTTCAGCTAAAATCATTTGGGGAACCAAAATCTTGTCTGAAGTTGCATTTTTTTGAAATTCAAAATTTAAATTGCTCAAACTTTTCATATGTATATATTGACAAAACCAACAAAATAAATTGATAGAGAATGATTTTAGAAAAATTTAGGAAAAAAATCATCAATTATCATGTTATACGTTTACAAATAGAAAAACATGCATGCCTTTATCACAAAATGGCGAGTGCTCCAATGGTAACGCACCAACATGTCTAGCAGCAGGTCGTGGGTTCGAATCTCCCTGTGTGCGCTATTTTTTGGCAAAAAAAGGGAGGCGGAAGGATGCAGGTCCACCTGGACCGTGTGGGCCACGCTGCCCCACTTGTTCGCCGCCACGTCCTCAAGCTGAGACCCGCTGGTGGGACCGCATCGCCACGTCTTCGAGGTTGGGACCCAATGGTGGGACCACATCGCCACGTCCTCGAGGTGGGACCTACTGGTGGGACCACGACGCCACGTCCTCGAGGTTTTACACGAGCCAAACGATCTATGACGATTTAGTCTTGTTGTTTTATGACGATTCTTTTGTTTTCATTATTATTCTTCGTGCCAAAGCTCCGTCACTTGTTACTTATGACGAAGCTGGAAATTTCGTCATAGAAGGCGCTTGTTCTGTGACAAAATTTGTAAGCGTCACGACTGAATCGTCATTGATGAACACATTTCTAGTAGTGGTACCAGATTGCTAGAGTTTGGAGGAATTAGGCTTGTGATCAACCAGTCAGTTGTCCCTGTGGATTGAAGTCTTCACCCAAAGATCGGAGTTGTCTTTTCCGCTGCTTGCTGTCTAAGGTTATATCCTTTATACTAAGTACATTATATATTGAGCATTGTCTTTTAATATTATCCTTATTTGTAGCTATATGTGAGATTTGACTTCTTGGACTCACATATGGTGCGTATCTAGATTTGTTCTTAAAACCGGGTGCTACAATAAGAAACAATATTTACCAATTGAAGAATTCCTTCCTTCTCATTTTCATTCTCATGAAGCTCCAGTGTCACTCGACCAGTGACTAATTCCATAAAAAAGAGTCCAAAGCAAAAGACATCGGTCTTCTCCGAAGCGTGGCCAGACTTATAATACACTGGTGGTATGCGCCCAAGTGTTTCACGCACTGATGTGAAAACATGGGACATCCAATGATCTACAAGTTTTGCCAATCCAAAATCCGCAACAACTGCTTGAAGATATTCATCTAGGAGAACATTGGAGGCATTGATATCACGATGGATTATCTTAGGGATCACATTGTTCATGCAAATAGAGCAGTCCCTGTGATGCACCAAGGGCTATCCTCTTTCTCCTTGGCCAGTCTATGGTTGGTTCCCCATTAACACATTCTGACAAAGTAAACGAGAAAACTCAGCTGGATTTGCTTCAAAAAGGGAAAAACCTCATAATATAATAACTTCAATGCTTTGGACTAAACAATTCAAAGGAGAGCCTACATTATGTTATGTTCAACTTGTTGTTTTACCAATTGTTAACCATGTATCAGATTGTCTGAGCCCATATCACAAAAATGGATGCAATGGAAGCTTTAAGAATAGACAAATAGGATGGTTGAAACTGCCTTGAGATGCAGAGGGTGTGTTATCATTGGATGGAAAAACTAGAATCATGCCTATATGAAGAAGTTGTACATGATTAACAGGCTGAAAATATGCATGTCGATCTCCGTCAGAAAGTCCAACGAAAAGTGATCCAAGTATATTGATTACCACTAATATAATACTTTTCATATGGAAATTGTTTCACAAAATCACCTTCTGTAACATACATATTTAATTAATGCTGTTTCTAAGAACAATATATATGGGTCAGAGTTCTTCCTGAGACCAAGTCTATATCCTAAATTACAAAGTAGAAGTGAATTGGTGAAACCTTCACATGATTACTGGAAAAAATTGTTGTTTCTTTATTTTAACCCTCATGAGATTCTCAATATGAAGGTACAACTCTGCATGCATGGGATAGAAGAGCATGAAGTACAATACTAACCTTTTAATTTAGAAGCGACAGTTCCATTTGGCATGTAGGGATACACATGAAGCCTTTCATTATTTGCAATGCAAAACCCAGTAAGGTGAAGGAGATTTCGATGGACAGCCAAGCTTATCACTTCAATTTCTGTGTGGAATTGATCATCCCCAACAACTGAATCATGATCCTTCAGTCTTTTAACAGCAACAGTTGTGCCATCCAAATCACCCTTGTATACTATTCCATATCCTCCCTCTCCCAAAACATTTGTTTGGCTGAAGTTATTGGTAGCCTTTCTGATATCCTTAAACTTGTACTGCTTCAGATGGCCAAGACAACCTTCTGGGTCATGCTGCACTGAAACTATGAACATGTATAAGTTATCAGGTATAAGAGTTCATGATGGAGAAAATTGGGTACTAATTACATATACAGGGTAATTAATATATGTTATGAAAAAATAATAAATATGGACGCAATGCCAAAGTTAAATCGAAAACCATAACCATTGATCTTTCAAATAAAAAACATAACCATGAACTGCAGCGTTAGTTGTCTAGAAAAAAACATGAACATCACTTCATTATAGGAAGGAATTCATATCACAAAACGAAATGAACAATGTAGACAAAATTCTAATAGCGAGAGGATATGAAAACACAGTGAATTTCACAATGAGTAAAAAGAATCCTTAAATTCCAAGAGTCTAAACATGTTGATCAATATGGACAGCAGGTATATATATATATGATCCTTGATTCCTAAAAATTAACAGGATCATCGAGTAAATCATCATGGAGTTTATACTTTATGCTAATATATTCAAAACATGAATATAATGCCATCGAATCTAACATAATATGTGCCGACTGCTAGATCTTGTACACGACAATCGATTCCTCCCCTTTTATAATCCATTCGCCTTCCTGCCACCCCACAGCACTACCACCCTCATCCCAACCAAAACACTTCTTTCCACCTGACATATTATGTTCAAAGCCTTGATGCTCCTTTGCTGTGCTCACCGCCTCGCTGCCATCTTCTCCCTAGCCTCCTCGGCATCCTTTGAAGCCCCTATGGCCAACCAATACTAGCACCAAGGCCCCTCCAACCCACCTCCAATTAAACATATATAACTCGATATTCTGAATCGCCAGTAGCCACTCCTTTTAAATGAACCTCACTTGCCCATGATTGGAGAAACCACACCACTGAACAGCTAGATGCCTCACATACGGCTACATTAAATTTACCGAACTTAGGTTGCGAACGTGTATACATACATATACAGAACGGAAATAAAATCAACTGAAGTCTTGCCTTTTTAAAAAAAAATATATTGCTAAAAGGTCATAAAATAACTTTCAAGTTCTTGTGTTCTAAAAGGTAGGTGATATAGCATCTTCCTTAAAAGGATCATAGACACCAAAATTTTGTCTGAATAGATATAGTTCGTAGCCAAATTGACAAGTTGTTCATATGTTTCATGATTCCGATCTTGAGAGTCTCTCTACAACCACAGAGACCCATATCAGCCATCATCTTGGCCCAAAGTTTGCTAATGTATACTTGTGGTAAGGAGCCTAGTCTCGGTGCACGCACATGCAAGTAAGGCCCTGGCCAAAGAAGCTCACTCATATTTTAGTGATACATAGGTTTTTTCTCTCAAACACATTCTTAAACCAGATCACATATGAGTTACATTATCTACTTTCCCTTTTTTACTTTTGGGAATCCAATGTTAACCTAACTCAAGTACAGCTCACTGAAGTAAAGAATCTAAATTTTTCTGTTTGGAACTGCATTGCAAAGAAAGTACTACATTTTTAAGTTTGAGACTCAAAGAACTTCTTAAAAGCTAATTTAAAATATTGCAATGAATTAAAACAAGTCTAGGAATAGACATACCGCAAATGATTCTAGTTCGCACCACACACCGTAGTTCCACCCATAATAGGCATGCTTCAAATGAGTCTATCACTCGCCTTTGTTGATTTGGTAATCCTAAATCCAAAAACCAAACTCATCTTCTCACGGGGTAGAGATACCAAACTTCTTGATCAACTTTTATCGGTAGTTATAATCTCCATAGTTACAATCATATATTGAAAATTGGCTAAATTGTGTTCCAAAAATATAACTCCCTGAACAAAGATTGAGGTACCACATCTAGAGTTTAGTGAAGGAGAAAGGTTCTTTCTATAAAACAAGAAGATGATCCTCAACATTTTGTATTATGGTATATATCTTCATTGCTATGCCAACAAGCTAGTAGCCATGCTAGTTTGGGCCCACCTAGTATTCTTTGCATCAAAGACAAGCATGACCTCCTTGTATTGAGAATAGGTCTATAGCCTAATGGTCACAAGATCCTTAGTAACACCTCAGGTCTTGGGTTCGACTCACCATGGGAGCAAACTTAAACATGTTTGGGTAAAAAACACTCAACGTCGGTTGTGACTTTGAGATAGATGTGTAACCACTAGAGTTGCTTTTAGCGAGATGCACATGGCCACAGGCATGTGTCCTAGGCATTCGGTGGCATGTCCAGTAGCCGGCCTCTAGGGTTTTTCTCAGCATTCGTGCGAGAAGCTTCTTCTTAATGCAATGCCGCATGAGCGATCTTTCACCCATAGGTTGAGTTTTTTTTATAACCCTATCTTTTTAAAGACGCACTATTGTGATCGTGATTAGACTCCTTACCCTTGTTCATCATCCGTGAAATAATGCATCAAGCTTGTGCTACTATTCCCCATATGACCCACTTGGCAACAAGCGACTATTGATCTGTGGAAATGTAACCTTCCATGTATAGCATGTCGGTTGAAGTTTTATGTAATCCAAACCCATGTAATCTAGTACTATAGTGTGTAATTGTTATCCATTAGAATGTCTTTATTATTATCATAAACCTGCATTCTTTAATGGTATCAAGCTAAAACACTAGTTCTATTTTCCACCTCTTGTGTCCCTCCTCCTCACATTGGCCAACCCACCACAACCCTTGCCGCTACATCATCGGCATCCTCCAACCTATGGCTCCTCCAAATCCAGCTTTCATACTCTTCAGTACCAATGTGTGTTAGCACATTCTTTTCACCTTTACCCAATATCCTCCTAGGGACCGTCTAGTGCGGCTCCCGCACTGGAGCGGGCAAAGTAGCACAAATCGAGATCGCGTGGAGGAGCATTTTCTGCCCCCTGTGTGCGGAGCTGGAGCTATTTAGGTGCCCGGAGCCAAAGTGCCAAAAACTGACTCTGACTATAGGGCTTTGACTCTGTCAACAGAGCATACCACTTGGATCCGCACTAAACGTGGCCCAAGTTACTCTTGATGGCATGAGCTCTTGAAGATCCCAATCAAAATTTGATTGATATGTAGCACATCGAGGGCACATCTCCACTGGTCACACCAACCATCCTACATGACCTAGGTGGCACCCAATTTATTCGATGCACTTGAGCGCTCTATGGATCCATCTTCATAGCAAACCTTGGTACCTTCATCACCCGTGATGTCACAACACACACGATCAAGGTTTTTTCGATCAATTGGGGGGGAGGGGAGATTCCCACCTACTTTTTATTGAGCCAATGAAATTAGTTGTACATTTACAAGATGCTACCCAGCATACCAGGAGAGGGGAGAAGCAAAGGTAGAGATTACAATTCTGAGAGATGGTTCTGGACGTAAGCTATCCAGGTACAAATGAGCACTTTGTTACTCTTGAATCTACCGGCCCTGGAGTAGAGATCTTTAAACACTTTGTATAGGACATAGGCCGCAATGACATCCTCTGAGTTAAAGATGAGTGCGTTCCGGGACTTCCAAATATGCCAAAGGACAACGAGCATAACCTCCATCCGGATAGGAGCAGGAAGGTTCAGGTTGTCACCAATTTTGCTAGGGGAGCTTCTGATCCCCAACCGATATGATGATCTGAAGGGAGTCCCAAACCTTTCATGCCCTTGGGCAGCTTACGAAGATGTGATCACCCTCATTGTAGAATAACAAGAATGCATTCTAGAGTAACAAGTGCTCCCATGCCTTGTCTCTAGAGATTAAGTTTCAAAAACATGGCCCAAGATGGAAATGCTCAGCTATTCACAAGGAGTCAAGAGCCACTGAACTCAACTATACATTAGTTGTACCGTCGCCAACATTTATCCTTGTGAAATAGGGTACAAAATTGAAGTGCCACCCTATCATCATGCTCCTTGATGGCCTAAATGAGAATATGCACTTAGTGGCCTCCATCATCAAGATGAATATGCCACCACCATCTTTCCTTAAGGCGTGATCATTGCTTCTCTTGGAACAAAACGACCTCAAATCTCTAAGCCCACCACGGTCACTGCTCGGGTCAATTGAAATAAACATCCCCAAGTCCCCCTCCTCTATTGGATCTAACTCTAGTAGATCAAGGGTTGGATCTTGGGGTAAACCGAAAGGCAAGGTCCCTAGTAGCTCCAATACAAGCAATATAAATGCCTTCTCCGAAAACCCTAACCACCGTAGCTTCTCACTCCTCAATCTATGGAATGGGACATTCAGATGTGTTTAATGGCCATGCCTTCCCCCTTAGCTATGTTCCTCTTGGCATCCTTTGTTGAGCCATATTTTTGTCATGGCAGATGACATCCAACACACCATCCTTCGGTGATGCATCTACCCTAATTCCCCCGGGTCATTGCTACCATTGAGACTCGTTGTTGCACCATTAATATCACCATCCTAGGACCAATCCTCCCTAATCCAAGCGATGAACACCATAGCCCTACAAGGCGGTGCCTTAGAACAAACCTCAAAACTCCATCAAGTTATGTTATTTAGTGGGCTATTCGATTATGAGTTTTGATTGACACAATCATTTCTTACCTTTCTTTTTGTACAATCAAGAATGATGATTAAGTAAACAAATAGTAGTCAAAATAAATGGGTTGCAAATTTAATTATCTCAGAAACATATCGTCATGGATTAGTGATTTCAAATGCCGAGTGAGTTTACGCTCCCACATCTTATGGATGGGCCATCAATTGACTTAGAACCTCTTGGAACCAAGGGGCGTGATCAACGATGAGACCGATCGAGGGGTATTGATGCAATCTTCAGGAAAATAAGCCATAAAACAATAAAGGAAAACAACAACAAAAATCCAGAATATATATGGACTCCAATATAATTTCCCATATCTACTGAATGGGGGTATTATGATATGTGTGTCTATGCATAACAGTCCATACAACAATGAAACATTTTTATTTATAAACAAATTTCTTATGCAATGGCAAACATGTTAATAAGAAGATAGAGTTGGATGATCCCGGCGTATGTAACACTAGGATCCTCATCTGCAATGTGAGACATGAATCTGTCAACCCCTTTTTCAGATTAATGTTCCCAAAGTTCAACAGATCTAAACACGTATATAGCATTTGAAGAAAAAATATTACCATCTGCAACTGCAAAGACTCGCTCATGCTGACGCCTTCGCTAAAACAGGACAGCTCCAGCCACAACGGCCACCAGTAAACAACCAATTCGTATGCATAGTAGGAGGATAACAATGCTTTTACTCATGACTTGAAAATCCTCTGCAGGAAAAAAAATTGTGGTGAGCACACATACTCATAAGAAAATATGCTCACTTGAATCAGTTAACTTTACTAAAATGAAATTGGAAGTGTCCAGAATTGGACACTGAACAACCATCTTTCCCATCCTTTGGGCCTAAGGGGGGAGCAATTGACTCTGAGTTGATATCACTTAGGAATGGATTACCCTCGAAACTATTCAGGCATAATAGATTAAGGAAATGAGAAAGGAGGAAAACCATATATAAATAGCTTTACTCCAAAGCTGATGTTGCCCCAGTTGATACAGGGAACGGAAATATGAACCTGAGATCACTTACAAGACATTCCATGTTCGAAAAGTCGGCCGGTGACCACTCAGGTTGTTGAAGGAAACATCCCTGTAGAACATAAGTAACTTTTGTTTCTTAGAAATGAGGAATATGGTAAAGCTCACACTCACAGTGAGAACTGGACATATTCATTCAAAGAACAATGCAGCAATGATAAAAAAAGGTTGTCAATAGAAAGTACAGGCTGAAGACCATGGGAGCATCAGTGGCTAGTGATTCGGGTATAGGTCCAGATAAGCTGTTATTGTTCAATTTCCTGGAGGAAAGAGACAAGAGGCCGATAAAATAAAGATCATGTGACTCGATCAATCTTCAGATTTAAAGATAATCTACAGAACTCAGATACAGATATGTCTGGATATAATGTTGGCATCAGGAAGATTTAGCCCTTGTTTAGTTTCACCTCAACTTCTAAAAAGTTGCTACAGTACCTGTCACATCGAATGTTTGCGACCCGTGTATGGAGCATTAAATGTAGACGAAAAGAAAAACTAATTGCACAGTTTGGTGAGAAATTGCGAGGCGAACGTTTTGAGCCTAATTAGTCCATGTTTGAACACTATTTACCAAATAAAAACGAACGTGCTACGGTAGCCCCAAAATCCAAAATTCTGGAACTAAACAAGGGCTTATTAGTCTTACAGGTACTGCAGTTTGGCCAGATGACCCAGTGTACTTGGGATGCTTCCCTGAAATGATTGTTTGACAGGTCAAGTACTTCAAGCAGCTTCATCCTGCCTACGGTGTCAGGGATAGGGCCAGAAAGAGCATTAGGCCTTCCACAATGTGGTGGTGGTGCCTAAATAAAATTTGACTGTACACCTGAAAATAGGCACCACTGCTGTTTGAGCTGCAGTGTGCGGGCATTGCTGCTGGGCCCCATGACACAGCTGAAAAAGATAAACAACAAGCGGTATATTGAATGGAGGAGAGAGTAAAGGACTATGCTACTTCACTTTTCTTCTTTGTTTATTAACTGGGCACCGGTTCCTCTACTTGATTCGCTCCCAATTTTTTGAGTTCTGGCACCGATGGCTGTAGTGTGAGGAGCAAGGTTTTAAACAGCCGGCTAAGCCATTTAGCTTTCTATGTCCCAAAAAAGGCTATAGCCGGCTATAGCGGTAGCTAAGGGCTAACTTGTACATGAAAAAACTTAGCTAAATCCTTCTCAAACAGCTATAGCTGGAGATAGCGGAGGCTATAGCTGGAGATATAAAACCTTAGTGAGGAGTGGTGCTAAAACACTCTCTCTCATCTTCTAGCGTCACTCTGGAACAACGTTGTGGAGGGCCTTATGGCTTAACAACCAGCCAAAATTTGAAAACAAACTAATCATTTCCTCACAAGTCACAGCTCACAGCAGCAAGTAGGAAGTGCATGGCTGCATGCAACGAACTGAATGTGTTAAAAAATTAGTACAGCCTGGGAATTTCAAGGGAATCTCACTAGAACTGAAAGGCTCCTCAGAGTTCCCTAGAAATTCAATCCTACTACATATGTTCCGGACAGGACTAACATAGAAATTCTACATCTTTTGTCTTACAGATATCACAGCGTCCTGAGTTTTCCGACCGCCGGCGACAGCGTGCCAGAGAGGTTCTTGTTCGTCATAACCCTGCAAACAGCGTACAAATACAAACGCAGAGAACCATGAGCCGGACGTGAAAATCATGGCAGAACAGAAATAAACGTCCACGTATGCACAGGATGAGCGAGGAGAACATACAGCTCTAGAATTTGTCCCTTTTGGCAGGTGACCATGCTCCAGTGGCACGGGTCGTTGCCGAACTTGAGGTCCCAGTCCCAGAGAACGTTGCCGGGATCATGCAGCGCCGCCTTGATGGCCACCAGCGCCTTGGCTGCAAACCACACGCAAGACCATGATGTCGATGGAAGGGAACGCAACGCAGCAGCAAAGAACCAAGAAGAGCGCGTCGATCGAGCACAAGATCTGATTTTGCTTGGACGGCCACGCTGGTCGGACGGAGGAAAAACAACACAGCAGCACCAGCACAGCACGTTTGCCTAATTTCCCAGCAGCGGTGGGGCAAAGGACCGCCGCCGCAGCGACCACGACGCCCACCACAGCCACCACCAGCCTCCTTGTTGCCTCCGGAGCTCCACGCCCGCCCATGGCGCCGCCGTACGTCTACATACCTCTGTCTCTCTCTCGGCCCCGACACGCCCGCCCATGGCGCCGCCCATGGTTCGTTCGGAAACTGCTGCGGCCAGGGGATAGTGAGAATCGTATCGAAGCAATGTGGGAGAGCGGGGAGCACACCACAGCACACCGGCCTAATTCTCTCGGTGGTCGAGGCTGGAGACGCGGTGACGCCACTGCGGATGCTGCCGTTGCGTGCATGCCGCGCGGCCGGACGGGTGCCTGCATACTGCTTGTCCGTAGCGCACCGCCCGCCCGCCCCTGGCTGGCTGGCTGGCTTCCGTTACCGGTGGCCGGGGACTGCGCGTCGCGTAGGTGCTAAGCAGTGCGGCGCCGAGGAGGGTAGCGTGCGCCGTTCGTGATGATCTGGGGCCGGAGATGTGGTCACCGGCAGTAAACCACGCCGGCCCTGCAACGCAGCGCCTTCTTGACGTTTCACAAGGGAGGAACTCAGAAAGGAATCTTTCAGATTTAGCTGTGATTTAGTAACTAGCTTACAGAAAGGTTGTGTTCATGACCATGTGTTAATACATACTACACTTATTTTAGGACGGAGAGAGTAGGATTTTACTTATTATTATAATAGCAATCTAAATCTATGGGTACCATACTGATGGTACGTATGCGAAAAATTATTGCCCATACAGCCATCGATGGAGGTATGAAATTTTATCAATTAGACAATTTATCGCGGACGTGTATTTGTTTTACCTGCATTTTATCTGACCCGCTGCCATCCTTACAAATAGCTGCATCACGGTACGCGGCGGAGTGAGGCGCAAGGCATGCAGGACACACTAAAAAATTGTAGATGAGATATAACAAAATAATATAAACTAGTGATATAAGAATTTTTTATTTCTATAACGTCATACTACCTAAACGTATGTTTTTATTCCTAGAATAAATTCTAAGTAAGGGAGAACAAATTTGACTGGAAAAGTTAAAATGGGATTCAGTGTGATAGGCTAGCACAACTGTTCCAATTCGAATTTGTTCAGATACGTCATCAGTAATGTTCGTCTAAAAATTCCATAATATGCGAAAACAAAGTTCAGAGGAAGAGTGACCTGGTGGCCTGGCCTTGAGTTCTCATCCCTTTGCCATATGATTTATTAATTCTCTCGGTGGTAGAGTGTGACCTTGACAAGGTGAAAGTCATTCAAGCCTGATTATCCATAAATCCAATGTGAGTTTTTTTTCTTCTATTTTGGCTTACACCCCAACCACAATTGAACAAGGGTGATAAGAGGATTGTTGGAGTGATGTAATAAGGTAGGTTGGCAAATGTAGTTGCTTCAAAATTTATCCCACAATGAATGCACTTGTAATTTTTTGGAGCAGGTAGTTGATTGATTATTTGCCTTTTCTCCCTTTCCAGGATGCATTCGAATTTAATTGTTTGATCTATTTTCTAGAATGCCTGTGTATTTAATTGTCTGATTTTTCTTTTATTCCAAGATTTATTAAGAGATTTAATTAGAGGATGCTGATGTCTTTGTTAAATTTTAGAGTTGCATTCACTACTGGAAACGGGATCTTTGCCGAGTGTCAAAAATCGGGCACTCGGCAAAGACCTTCTTTGCCGAGTGCCGCACTCGGCAAAGAATTACACTTGGCAAAGAACTCTTTGCCGAGTGCCAGACACTCGGCAAAACAAGGCTCTCGGCAAAGGATTTCTTTGCCGAGTGCCAGGCTCTCGGCAAAATCACGGCACTCGGCATAGGCTGCCCCGCGTAACGGTGTTCGGCCACGTCCTTCTTTGCCGAGTGCCTGCTGTTAGGCACTCGGCAAAGAAGGTTTTTTTTTAAAAAAAAATTCTTTGCCGTGTGGGCTTATCTCTGCCACCTGGGCTGTTGGTTCTACCTCCACCTCCGCGTCCTGCAGCTCTAGCTACTCCTGTGAGTATGAAAGTTTTTACTTTCGCTTGTGTTTTGCTTGTATGGCCTCTACCTTCCTAGATTAGCTATCCAAATAATCTTGTCTCACATGCAATCTTTTCTCCTTTGTGCAGTCTCCATCTGACGGTGGTTCGAATAATCCACCTCATGCACCTCCGAATGATAGAACTGGGCCTTCACCACAGTCGCAGAGGGCGAGATGAGTGCACATTGTATTTTTTTCATTTGTTGTTCACTTGGTGATGGACTTGTGATATACTTGTGATGCACTTGTGGACTTTGATGGACTTGTGGATTTATTTGGATGGACTTGATCACTTATTATTATATATGTGATATATATTGTGATGGATGTGATATGTGCGGATGGATGTGTGGATGGATGAGATATATATGTGATGGATGAGATATATGATTGTATGAATTTATTTGTCATGATGGAATGTAAAAAAAATAAAAAAATGTCGTTTTGGGTCACTTTGCCGAGTGTTGCACTCGGCAAAGGACCCCGTTGCCGAGTGCCATGGTCACAGCACTCGGCAAAGCGGGAAAAATGGGCGCTCAGAAAACCATTTTTCCAGCTTTGCCGAGTGCCATGACTATGGCACTCGGCAAAGATTTTTTTTTAAAAAAAATTCAAACTTTGCCGAGTGCTGGCCAGAGAACACTCGGCAAATAATTTTTTTTTAAAAAAATTCAAACTTTGCTGAGTGCCGGCCAGAGGGGGCCAGAGGGCACTCGGCAAAGAATTTTTTTAAAAAAAAATTCAAACTTTGCCGAGTGCCGGCAAGAGGGCACTCGGCAAAGAATTTTTTTTTAAAAAAATTCAAACTTTGCCGAGTGCCGGCCAGAGGGCACTCGGCAAAGATTTAAAAAAAATCAAACTTTGCCGAGTGCCGACAATAGGGCACTCGGCAAAGAATTTTTTTTTTAAAAAAAATTTCAAACTTTGCCGAGTGCCAGCAATAGGGCACTCGGCAATAAAAAAAATTCAAACTTTGCCGAGCGCCGGCCAGGGGGCACTCGGCAAAGAATTTTTTATAAAAAAAATAAAAAAATCTTTGCCGAGTGCCTGCAGGGTTGGCACTCGGCAAAGCCACCATCAAGGGGGCCGGCGCCGTGACGGTCGCTTTTCTTTGCTGAGTGCCCCCAGGCTTTGCCGAGTGCCCGATAAAAGACACTCGGCAAAGAGATCTTTGCCGATCAATTTTTTGCCGTGTGTTGTTTGCCGAGTGCCGCACTCGGCAAAGGCTTTGCCGAGTGCAATTTGGCCTTTGCCGAGTGCCTCAGACACTCGACAAAGAACCTGAATCCAGTAATGATTTATTTTTGGACAGAGGGTGTACCCAATTTAATACAAGCCTGCCATCGGAGCAGAGTATAATATAATATAACATGATATAATACAATACAATATGATATAATATAATATTGTATAATATATAACAAAAGCGACAAGTATAATATAATATAATATAATATAATATACGGGTGGAAGTGAGCTTTGTACCGAGATAAGGAGAAAAATGTGGGCTTTACATCCAATTGATGCATGAGCCTTAAGAAACTTTGTGAGAGAAGAAAGTGACCCATGTATTAATGGCGAAGTATGTCCTATTAGCCAACTACTATATGGATATACTAATAAAATGAGCCATAAATATATATGCATCCTGCAGTGGGTTGTATTATTATTTATTAGTCATGCTCTCAGTGTAAAGCGATCTTCACACATACCTTAGATTGATGACTAATTATAACATCATCAGGTGCAATATAAAAAAAAATACATATACCAGTATAAGACCTCATACTTCTACGATATTATAAAGGAAACAGAAAAATAAAAGAGCAATAGCTAGCAAAATGAACAAAAAAATGAGAGTATCACAGTATCACCACTCAGCCCTCACGGCCTAGCAACAAAAGGAAATTCTTCCATGGGCAGCCAACGTTCGGAGCCCTTTGGCAGGGCTCTTCTGAATGGCAGTGGCGGATTCAGAATCTTAAAGTTAGGAATTCCTAAATTAAAGCCGTCTATATCACCGGCTGCACATCATGCCGCGCCATTATGTCTGTATCTGTATACATGCCAGCCTTAGGTTTAAGTGAGAATTAAGAGTTGAATGATAGTTGAGGATTAGGTGTAGGTTAGAGGCGATAGATACATAAGATGCCTATTGTTGCGGGGTAGAAACCGCAGCAAGCATTGTTGTTCGTTGGGTGTCACTGAGTGTGGACTCAAGAACGCAGAGAAGACACGGCGATGTATCTTGGTTCGGGCTATTAGGGCCCTATGTCCAGCAATAGTAATTCTTTGTATTCGAGAGCACCCAAATCGGGGGTTACAACAAGAGTGTGTAAGAGATTTGGAAGGGGATCGCTCGGTGCTATCCTATGGCTCGTTGATGGTGAGGTTGCTTCCCGGCGATGGAGAAGAAGATGGTGGGTGAGGAGTGCTCGGTGGTTCCTGTCCGGGTGGCTCTGCTCTCAGTGTAGAGCTCGGAGTTGTCCAAAGGACTCTGTTCAGTCTGTTTTGGCCTCCCCCTCTGTAGGATTCGACCTCCCCTTATAAACCGGGGTAGGTCAGGTATAAGGCGGTTTGTGGGGTTAAGGTAGCGTTTGGTTGGGAGTAGGTGGAGTGGAACGGTTCCGTCTCTGATTTCTAAGACGAGATGGGGATGGGATGGCTCTGTTTGGTTGAAAAGGGACGGGATCGACCCGTTTTGTGTTTTTTATTGGAATTTTCATTCCATTACACCATGTCGGCGAAATCGCCTGACACCAAAACCATGATACAATTTGGCACACCGACCAACACTAAGGGCACTAAATCATGGCTGCTACTCCCTATAGAAGCAAGCTCATGTGCTACTCTATTACAGTCACGTGGAGCATATTTGACAAGGAAAGATGCAAAATTTTCTACCACCAATTCTTTGAGTTCATGGACTAAGCCACCCACCACTGCAAGTCTGAAATCATCACCCTGTATCGCCCACACCACCCGCTGTGCATCGGTCTCCAGGATGATATTATTGACGCCGAGGGATATCGCTGCCTTCACTCCTTCAATGCTTGCAATAAGCTCCATTTGTATCGGACTGATTGCAAACGGCACCCTTCCAGACCCTGATTGAATCACTTCGCCACATTCATCGCGGATGACATAGCCCCATCCACCATTCTTATCAGAGCCCCTGAACGCTCCGTCCACATTCAGTTTCAACATGCCGTGTGGAGCTGTCTCCCATGTCCTTCTTCTACTCCGTGCTCCTGTATCTTCAGCAGTAATCCGCTGCAAGTTGTTGATTTCTGCTGCTTGCCTCCCACACAAGCCTGCAATTTCATCAGCCGATCATCTCTTTTCTCCTTCTCTGACTTGGTTTCTTTCATGCCACCAATTAATCAGTAGAAGAGCTGTTTTCAACTGTACCTCGTCATCTATTGTCAACATCTTCTCTACCACCTCCATCGCAGTACAGCACTCAGCCATCAGCTTGCGTATATACTCCAGTCCTGCACTTCACAGCGCTTTGACACACTTACACTTCAGAAAAAGATGACCACCATCCTCGCCCCCTCTATTACACATAATGCAGCGATCATCATCAACCTTGACGCCTCTGCGTTTCAGGTTTGAGCGCATAGCCAAAGAATTATGAGCTAAGCGCCATAAGAAGTGTTTTAGTCTACTCGGCGCTTGCATACTCCAGATCATGCTCCACCCCTTTTCAGTTTCGCCCCCAAATCTTGAACTAGACGCTGCTGAGTCATGTTTGCTGTTGCGATTGTGACTGTCACAGAAAACTCTGTAAGCTGTTTTCACCGAGAAAATTCCTTTGGAATCATAATGCCATGCTAAAGTATCCTCCATCTCCACGTGCACAGGGATAGCTAAGATTTTTGGCACATCTTCCGGCCAGAAGGTGGACTGAATCAGCTCTGCATCCCAACCTTCAGTCAAGGGGTCAATAAGATCAGATACCCTGGATAGAATATTACCCCTCCTTGGCATGATTGGCCTTCTAGTAACCAAGGTTTTCATTTTCGAAAATTAAAATTTATTGGGGGTCACAGATAAAGAGGATAAGCAGGATATATCGGAAATATCGGACCAAATTCAAATAAAATTTAATTTGAATTTAAGTAAATTTAAATAAATTTAAACAAAATTTGTACAAAAAAGATAGATATTTCCTTATCGGCACCTACGGATAAAGAGGATATATCGGAAATATCAGGAGATTTCGGCCGATATTGGAAACCATGCTAGTAACTCCATAAGGTAACCTTGGGTCCTCCCAAATTCTAATGCTTCCAACATTACCCACACGCAAGACGACACCTTTCTTTAGTAGTTCCAGGCCTTTTAAAATGCTCCTCCATGTATAAGACATACCCTCCCTGGGTTTTGCACTCAAAACATTTCCATCCCTATAATATTTGGCCTTTAAATTTTTGCACAAAGGGAATCCGGTTTCTGGATCAACCTCCAGCTTTGCTTAGCTAACATTGCAATATTGAAAGCATGAGCATCTCTAAACCCAAGACCACCTTGTTTCTTTGGTTTCTTCAATTTTTCCCAGCTCAACCAATGCATCTTATTCTCTTTATCATTTTGTTGTGTTTGGTTGGAGGGATAATAGAGAATTGGATGGATGGTGAATTTGACGCCATTATCTACTGCTTAGCGGGACCCACACCGTTGCCTACGGAGCCCAACCGTCATCAGGATTTTTTGTCAACATTATCCTCCCACGCTGTTAGGAAAGGGAAAATTTGTGCCCAAATCTCATGCATAAAAAACCTTCCATGTGAGATCCTCACGCGTACAGAAATTCTCACAAATCCCACGCATGCTCGAGCCCGCATGGGCGCTCGCCGCCACGCCCCCACACCCGCATCGGAGCTCGCCGTCGCGGCCTCCACACCCGTGTGGGGTTCGCCTCCATGCCACCCATGCCCTTACGGGAGCTCGCCGCCGCTGCCCCACACCCACTCGAGTGCTCGCCGTCATGGCCCATGCTAGAAAGCCGAGGAGGATGACGCCGTCAGCTCGAGGAGGACGATGCGATGGAGCTTGAGATGAGGATGCCGCCTGCTCAAGGAGGAGGACGCCGCGAGATCGGGAGTTTCCACGTCGCTCGTCGAAGCGCTGGAGCTCGCACCGCCCTTCCGCGCTGCCCGTTGCAGTGTCCACGCCTCTAGCCCCATGCACTGCTTCTCTCACCCACGAGAACGAGACGGATAAGGACGCTGTCGAGGGAGGACGCCCCCGTCTGCTCGTTTTCTGGGATGGGGATGCCCTGAATCTAAAGGGAATATCCCTTCGGGGACGGTCCCATGCCCAACTCGCCCCACAACCAAACAGGCTGGAATCCATGACGGACTCGCCCCGTCCCTACCCATCATCGGAACCAAACACATGGTAAATCCATGGTCCACATGCGCCGGAGTCCAAGAGTGTGCTACTGCAGCGTCATGGACCTCAGCGTTGTCGTGGAGTTGGAGAAGCCTCGGGCGCCATCCGTCTGCTCTGTTCTAACGCTCTAACCGTCAGGGCTTGTCGGCTTGGATCGGCCTCCACCAGGTGAGCCTTCTGGAGACTTCCTTGGTGGCAAAGGCATCCGGCTTGAAGAAGTCCATGTGCTCTTAAGTCACAAGTGTGTAGTGCTAGAAAATGATCTTGGACGAAGAAACAACCAAAATAAAAGTTGTAAATCTCAAAAGGTCATGCAACTTTGTAGTTCACAGCTTTTTTATTTAAAGTTATTTTGATGCTAAGTTACTCACTTCACAAGATTTTATAAAAGTTATTACCAAAGGAATCCATATGCTCTACAGTCATAAGTGAGTGTGAAGTTATAGTTACGGATCTCGAATGGAGAAGAGGCCAAACTAAAAGTTTTAGATCTCGAAAAGTTATGCAACATTGTAGTTGATAACTTTTTCATTTGAAATTGTCTATCCATCGAAAATTACATTTAAACATTTGATATTCAAATTTTTAAAATAACCTTGGACGGAGAAACGACCAAAATAAAAGTTGTAGATCTCGAAAAGTTATGCAACTTTGTAGTTGACAACTTTTTCCTTTTGAAATCATTTATCCAAAGAAAATTATGGACAAATTTCCTCACATTTGAAATTAAAAATTTTCAAACAACCTCGGATGGAGAAATGAATAAAATCAAAATTGTAGATCGCGAAAAGTTATAAAACTTAGTAGTCGACAACTTTTTATTTGAATTCGTTTAGGGTCCGAAATACTCATTTCAAAACTAGATGAAGATAGATGAGGAGTGTAGCACCCACTTTTAAGCATAAAACCAGATACACACCATATGTGAGCCTAGGAATTCAAATATCACATATAGCTATAAATAAGGGTAATATCATAAGACAATGCTTATTATATAATGTACTTTGTATAAAGGATATAATCTTAGACAGCAAGCAGCGGTAGGACAACTCTGATCTTCGGGTGTAGTCACCAACAACACAGGGACAACTGACTGGTTGATCACAAGCCTAACTCTTCTAGACTCTAGCAATCTGGTACCCATCCGAGATTTTTTCAAAGTATTGAAAAGTAAAGCAAGCGTAAGTACATGTCGTACTCAACAAATATAACATGTGGTTCATGAGGCTCAAAAGCTTGACATGGATTTGACTGCATTTAGCTTTTAGTTGTCACAATTTTAGCATATGAGTAGCAACAAGTTGTCATAAACCCAGTATAAACACATGATCAATGTAAACATGAATAATGTATAGCAAAAACAAATAATTAATAGTGATCATCTATTCCATAAGGGTTCCAAGGCCGCTCGTGACCGTGAGCACGACCGATATACCAGTTTTATACTCTTTAGAGGCTGTACACTTTTACTGTGAGTCGTGGTACCCATATACCCAGGTTTATAACTCCCAAAACACTTCCATTTGTCAAATAGATGTAGAGCTCTCCTTCTAAATAGCACATTCCGCGCAGGCTATACACATAAAGACAGAGGCCACACTATACCCGATTCGGCAAGCCCCTTTTGTGCCATGAAGGTAACCACTAACAAGCTAGAAAAGGTCCTCATACTTGACTAAAGCTAGAGCCATGTGGCCCTCACAGTTGTAGTATAAGTCCCGTATGATCACTTACAGATAAGTCCTTAAGGAGAGAAATCTAGAGCATCTGGAAAGTAGCCAAACACTCCAGCCCCCTTTAACCATGTTGCTAAAAGTTATCTTTTAGTGTTTATTGCATATGCAATTAGTCAAGTTACAAGATCATGGTTTTAGTTGGGCACTAGCATCACTATCCAATGCAATATCCCACGGGTGACAAGAAATCCAAGATATCAAACATCTAGGAAATTTGCCACGGTTGCCTAGGTAGACACATGCATATGATTAAGTTGTTATTAAAGTGAATAGGACAATAAGGATAATCCCATGCTATACTTGCCTTAAACTCATATCCTTCTTCAAGTCCAAACCTTTAAAGGAACTCCTTCTTGATCACCACGTAAAGCTCACCGACTAGACATGATCATAGAATACCACACAAGCATCAACACAGACATGCATAACAAACAAATAGGACGAGATTAGAGCAGTACACCAATCAACAAAAATGTTTGAAAACTAATCTACATATTGCTACAAACACACAGACACGAAAAGCACTCTATTCGGAGCTACGGTGAACAAGAAACGTCTACCGAAAAACATTTTATAGAGCAAAAAGGAAAACCATAGGCTTTGTTTTTTTAATAATCATATAAAACATGTATAAGATACTTCAAAGAAATATCTAGGTTGTATCAAGTCCATTTATATTTGAACTAGAAAACTAAAGTAAAATTAATCATATTTTATTTATAAATCCAGTTGTATAATCATTATTCAAGTTAGGATTTAAACTATGAAATTACAAATTAAGTTACATGGTAAATATTGTTATTAACATGTAGATTACATCGTTGTGAATCTAACGCAACTTGAATGGATCAAATCAGAGCTAAAACGGAGATTTTATGATTAAAACCAACTCAGTGGGAAAACTGTAATTAACTGGATTTTAATTCAAATTAAAATAAATAAAAAATCAGGATTTTGAATCTGGACTAGGACTGCGGGTTCAAAATCTGAAAAAGGGAGGGACTCTTTAGCAAAAGTGCCAGCCGAAACGGTATCGGCCGATCTCGACCGCTAGATTGAACCTGGACGATCTAGATTAGAAGTGAGGGGAGAGAGTTACCGGCGGCGAGCTGCGACGGCGGCGCATGGGCGGAGGCGGTTAGTCCTCGCCGGACTTCATCAATTTTGATGTTTCGGGCATCATCGGCCACGGGGAGAGCACGGGGAGAAAGAGGAGAGCGAGGCGAGCTCGGGCATGATTTGGCAGCTCGGGTCACTGGCTTTGCTCCGGCGAGCTTGTGAAGGCGGCGGCGCTTAGGGTTTTGCTGCTGCTGGCTCGAGGCGAGGCAAGGGCAGTGGCTATGCTAGGGTTATGCAGGGGTGGGGCGGCACCTGGGACGGGTTTTACAGGGGCTAGGGCATGGGTGGCATGCCAAATCCCACAGGATTCGGGCGCTCGGCAGAGGAAATCGCCCCTAGCAGAGTCTAGGATGGCCACAGGAAGAAAACGACGTCGTCTGACCTATGGGACCGGGGTGTCAGCGAGAGAGACCGCGGGGTCGGCCTATCAGTCAGAGGGAGAGAGGAGAAAGGGGCGCGCCACGCGGCTTGGGCCGGAAGGTGAGCTGGGCCTCAGGGTGCAGTGCTAGGCCGGCAGAAGAGTGAGGGCGCACTGGGCTTGCGGGGTGGGAATGGAGAGGCAGCAGGCTGGGCCAATAGGCCAAATGGGAAGAGGGAGAGAGAGGCGAGGGAGCTGGGCCTTCGGGCCAAAACTGAGAAGGAGAGAGTTTTGCTTTTCCTTTTGTTTTTCTTTTATTTCAAAGCCATTTTAAAACCCTTTTTAAAAGCAATTTGAATTATTTTGAATTTTATACAAAGCCACACATTACAACAAATCAGATGCACCAGCATGTATGCTCAACAATGTTGCTACACCCTATGATAAATTTTAATTTAATGAAAATTTATTATTTCCCTATGTTTCATGAGCACAAAAATTTATAATTAAGTTATTTTAGCTCTATTTTGAAAGGAGCAGATTTTAGGGTGTTGCAAGGAGGACGAATATCCCACTAGACATAAGTGTCTTACAAGTGGAGTGGTTAGAGACGAACTTACGAAGCCTGAGGTCGTGGATTCGAGTGTTGTCGGCCGCAAGGTGTGCGAAAAGTCTTACGAGTTGTATTAAAGTTGTATTAAAAAATGAAGTGACTGTGTGGCTAGCCGGTGGAGTCTCTCCTAGTGTTAAACAATTGCTATTTTTCAGCTCTTTTTCATCTTGTATTTTGAGTTTTCTGAAAACCTTATCACTGTCGGTTCTAAAACCAGCAATGATGAGCCCCCCTCATCACTGCAACTTTAGTTGTGCGGGTTCAAAAGCGGTCAGTGATAGTCCATTCTGGGGTAGTGATACGAAGCTTTAACTTTATCTTTATAAACTGATGGCTAGCTTAATGATGAATTTAAAAGTGAAATCGTAATGATCAATGATGAAGATAATGTAGCTCATATATATGCAGATATCTTCAATTGCCAAATTGGTTATTTTCCTATTAAGTATTTAGGGGTGCCTGTGAGCCCAAGCAGACTTCATGTCATTGATTGGCTACCCCTAATGGAAAAGAATCTAAAAGATTGGACATTTGGAAGGGAAGTACCTTGTGCATTGCTGGAAGATCCACCTTAATCACTGCCAGTTTAACTTTGTATTTTTTGCCTAAAACTGTTGCCAAAGCACTAGATAAAACTAGAAGGACTTTTTTTCTGGCAAGGAGGCCATACAAAAAGAAAATACCACCTGGTCAAACGGACCAAGATATGTAAAAGCAAAAAGAAAGGTGGGCTAGGTTTAAAAGCCATTAGAAAAATGAACCTTAGACTTTTGTGCAAATATTGGTGGAAACTTGAAAAACAATAAGGTTTATGGCATGCTATTGTGAAGTTTAAGTATCTGAGAAGTGACTCACACTACTGGATTCAGGTTCTTTGCCTTGTGCCTGAGGCACTCGACAAAGGCCAAATTGTACTCGGCAAAGCCTTTGCCGAGTGCGGCACTCGACAAAGAACACACGGCAAAAAATTGATCGGCAAAGCCCTCTTTGCCGAGTGTCTTTTATCGGGCACTCGGCAAAGAAAAGCGATCGTCACGGCGCCGGCCCCGTTGACGGTGGCTTTGCCGAGTGCCAACCATGTAGTCACACGGCAAAGATTTTTTTATTTTTTTTAAAAAAAAATTCTTTGCCGAGTGCCCACTGGCCGGCACTCGGCAAAGTTTAATTTTTTTTTAATTCTTTGCCGAGTGCCCTCTTTCCGGCACTCGGCAAAGTTTGAATTTTTTTTAAAAAAAATTCTTCCTCTGGGGGCGGCACTCGGCAAAGTTTGAATTTTTTTAAAAAAATTCTTTACCGAGTGCCCTCTGGGGCCGGCACTCGGCAAAGTTTGAATTTTTTTTTAAAAAAAATCTTTGCCGAGTGCCCTCTTGCCGGCACTCGACAAAGTTTGAATTTTTTTAAAAAAAATTCTTTGCCGAGTGCCCTCTTGCCGGCACTCGGCAAAGTTTGAATTTTTTTTAAAAAAAATTCTTTGCCGAGTGCCATGGTCATGGCACTCGGCAAAGCTGGAAAAATGGTTTTCCGTCAGCCCATTTTTCTAGCTTTGCCGAGTGCTGTGACCATGGCACTCGGCAAAGTAACCCAAAACGGCCATTTTTAATTTTTTTACATTCCATCATGACAAATAAATTCATACAATCATATATCTCATCCATCACATATATATCTCATACATCCACACATCCATCCGCACATATCACATCCATCACAATATATATCACATATATAATAATAAGTGCTCAAGTCCATCCAAATAAATTCACAAGTCCATCAAAGTCCACAAATACATCACAAGTATATCACAAGTCCATCACTAAGTGAACAACAAATGAAAAAAATACAACATGCACTCATCTCGGCCACTGCGACTGTGGTGAAGGTCCAGCTGCATCATTTGGAGGTGCATGAGGTGGATTATTCAAACCACCGTCAGATGGAGACTACACAAAGGAGTAAAGATTGCATGTGAGATAAGATTATTTAGATAGCTAATCTAGGAAGGTAGAGGCCATACAAGCAAAGCACAAGCGATAGTAAAAAACTTTCATACTCACAGGAGTAGCTACAGCTGCAGGACGCGAAGGCGGAGGTGGAACCAGTAGCCCAGCTGATAGAGATAAGCCCACACGTTACCCAAGCCCCTGTAGGAACTCTGTAATGTCCGTCAGCCTCTGCGCCTAGGCCTGCCGCTTGGTCCGCTCGGCGTCCAGCTGGGCCGCCAGCTCCTGACGTTGCCTCATTTCATGTTCCAGCCGGGCCTGCAATATTTCACTCTAATGTTTCAGTAATGCAAAGCTAATTAAGGTGTGTAAAGATCAATGTATGACGAGTAAAACAGGAATAACCTCGAGTGCATCGACTTGGTGCTGTGCAGCGGTCGGCCGTGTGGGAATGGCCGGGCTCTCGCTTGTGCTCCGTGCTCGGATCTAGGAGAGAGAGGGAGTAGAGGCCGTGTCGATGACGTCGTCACCAAGCCAGAACCGCCCATGCTTCTTGCCTTGCCCCGCCCTCATGACGGCCTCTCCATCGAAGTCCTGGGTGCTCGGATCGTGGTCTGACCCATGGAGCGACCTCGCCACCTCAGTGTACTCACTAATGCGGGAGTGGACGCTCGGGTTCGTGTATGCCTCGGGCAGGTCCTCTAGGTTGAAGGAGACGTCGGACATCGCCTTGCCCTTGTGGGCCATACACCATGCCTGGAAGTCCGAGCAAGCCTTACCACTATGTGATGCCGACTGCGAGAAAGACAGCACGATGATTACAAATCAGGCAGAATTGAGCGTCACAATAGATAAATGAATTCGCGTACACATGCTTATTTGTATCTGGTGAGGCTTTGGCTGCCTTGATGGTGTGCTGGACCTTGCATCTACAAACGATGGTCCCGGGCATCCCTGTGCATCTTGAGGTACTCCTCCATGAACCACCTCTCCACCATCATCGCCCAGCACTCGGGATATGCTTGGCACCACCAGGGAATCATCTACACATCATCAAGTATTGGACATATAAGAAGATCAAATTAAACCAACTTAATCTCAAAATGAATCAATATTGATGTTCTTCATTTATCTCAAGGTACTGCTCCTAGGTCACCTGCATCTCTCTTGCGTCTTTCTTGGTTTTCCTCTCTCCAAGCTTCAACCCGTAGTAGGTTATGATGGCCTGGATGCGTGCCTCGTGATGCATGTCGGTGACAAGTTTTTTACAGGCTTTGGTAGTCACCTGCTCTGCCCTGGCCTTAAATCCCTCCTCACATCTGTAATAAGTCTGCATACAAAAGCGATGTATCCATTCATTATTTCAAGAAAAGTCCAATGAATGTGACGTATTGAGTAATGTTGTGCGAGGGAGACTTACCCAAAGCTCTGCCTTCACCCGTGCCGCCTTGTTGGGGTACTCCACATCGGTGGCGACAACGTAGTGGTCAAACGAGTAGGCCGGCTCTGTCTTCAATGCGTACGTGACAATGCCGGGGAAGTGTTGCCTGCACAGAAGACCCAGGATGCCATTGACTAGCCGTACATTACCACCCGACACAATCACCCAGTTCCTGCACAAGTGATTAAGAAAAATTATTAGTTTTTTTTTCATCATATCATATGAAGTAGTGGTGATAACATATAAAGTTACTTACTTTTGCCCTTCGGGGCAAATCACTGGGCGTTGGTGAGGAAGCGGAACATGTGGGAGGCTCACGAGACCTCGCAAGTAGACACTCGAAGAGGAGTCGGAGGAAGCAGAACCCGTGCTTGCCGCCTCTAACTCGTCGTCCTCATGCGACCCCTCCTCCTCGTCCGTCTGGCAAACCAGCTCATCGTTCAACTCGTCCACGGGCGCCACCTCCTCCACTGGCTCCTCCTCACATGGCGTGGGAGCAGACGGCCCCCTCCTGCGGTTGGCGGTCCTCTTCCTCCTTCTCCTGACCGATCCCTCCGCCACCCCCTCCGCCTCCTCCTGCAGCCAGCGTGGTCTTTGGTAAATCGAGTTCACGGACCTATGACGGTCGCCCACCATCTTTGTTCACTCACCTACAATAAAAAAGAAAAACAAGACATAATTAGAAATAGGTGCAAAAATGAACAAAACATAATTACAAAATACATAGTAATACATGTATTAGAAATATTTGCAAAAATGAACAAAACATAATTACAAAATACATAGTAATACATGTATTAGAAATATTTGCAAAAATGAACAAAACATAATTACAAAAAGTATAGTATTACATGTATTAGAAATAATCTTCATGATTGAGGTTAGCTGGATCATAGGTCTCGTCATCACTATCAACATTGTCCAACTCATCAACACTATCCGAAGGAGGAATGTTGTCTTCATTGTCATTGCCTAAACGTAATCGCTCAAGCATTTGTATGTCCTTCAGATTTCGCACCTTGTCTCCAGCGTCCTCATCATCATCCATTTCATTGTCTACTTCCATTCCTATCTCTTCGGTTAAGTCTATGTCAAACCTCCCTTGTAGTCCCTCTTCTTGATAGAACTCTCCATCATATGTGTTTGGGTTGAAGTTGTAATCTTCATTGTTTGGGACAGGTAGTTTACCGTGTGGCGATAACTTGTGCACAATAGACCAACTAGTTCTACTACTACTTCCACTATTGCTACTACTACTACCACTAGTTCTACTACTACTACCACCACTATTGCTACAACTACTACCACTAGTTCTACTACTACTACTACCACTACTTTTACTACTACTACCACTAATTCTACTACTACTACTACTACTACTACTACTACCACTAGTTGTACTACTACTACCACTACTTCTAATACTACTACTACCACTAGCACTACTAGTACAACTAATACTACTACAACTATCACTACCATGATAACAAAAAAGAGAGAAGGCAAACCTGACGGGCGCCGGGGGTAGGGGCGGGTGGCGTCGGGGTCGGGCACGGGCGCGGCCGGGGGGTAGGGCCGGCCTGGGACAGCCGGGGGCAGGGCACGACCGGGGGCAGGGCGCGGGCAGCGCGGGTGGCCGAGCGGCGCGAGCAGCATGGGCGCGCGGGCAGTGGCGGCGTGGGCGCGGCGCGGGGGCGGGGGCGGCGCGGGCGTGGGCGCAGGGGCTGGCTGGCTGTCTGTTTGACTGCCCGGGCGACCGAATTTGCTTAAGTCCTAGAACCGCTCTTTGCCGAGTTCTGGATCAGGGAGACACTCGGCAAAGATTTATTTTTTTTAAAAAAAAAATTCTTTGCCGAATGTCCCAGATCTGGCACTCGGCAAAGATTTAATTTTTTTTAAATTTCTTTGCCGAGTGTCTCAGATCTGGCACTCGGCAAATTTTTTTTTTGAAAAATACTTTGCCGAGTGCACGTGACATCTAATATCACGACATGTAGAGATGTCCTAGTTTGTAAACATCGTACGTGACAATGTGTATGAAATCTTCTAAAATTTTTATCATAGCCTCCACATATGATATCATGACATCTCAACAAGTTTCATGATTTTTGGACTTCGTTTGCTTTTTATAGAACTTAAAAACACTTCGCACGCAAGTTCGCGGTCATGTTTCGTGAACAAGATGTCCAAAATTTTGGGTCTGTTCCTAGATACGGCCTCACACTACACTCAATAACATGACTATTATTTTTTGAATAATTAAATTCCATTATTCGTACCACGTGCAGATCAAAATTATATTTTTCGAAAAAATTCAAGTAAATGAAATAAAATAACTAAATATATCAAAAAGCCATAAAATATCCCCAAATTCTAACTAGGAGTTCCTAGTGCTTTAAAAGGGCTGCACAAAAAATTTGGAGGCCAAAAACAAAAAAAATTGCCGAGTGCCGGGGCGTGGCACTCGGCAAAGAGGGTCTTTGCCGAGTGCCACGGATAAGGCACTCGGCAAAGAGGGTTTTGATTTTTTTTTAAAAATTTCCTCTTTGTCGAGTGCCTTCACAGGGCACTCGGCAAAGACATTTTTTTTAAAAAAAAATTAAATCTTTGCCGAGTGCCATGCCAGGGGCACTCGGCAAAGTATTTTTTTAAAAAAAAGACATTTTTTTAAAAAAAATGTTTGCCGAGTGCCGTGCCAGGGGCACTCGGCAAAGTATTTTTCAAAAAAAAAATTGCCGAGTGCCAGATCTGAAACACTCGGTAAAGCAATTTTTTAAAAAAATTAAATCTTTGTCGAGTGCCAGATCTGGGACACTCGGCAAAGATTTTTTTTTATAAAAAAATAAATCTTTGTCGAGTGCCTAACAGCAGACACTCGGCAAATAAGGACATGGCCGAACACCGTTACACGGGTCAGCCTATGCCGAGTGTCGGGCTTTTGCCGAGAGTCTGGCACTCGGCAAAGAAGTGCTTGGCCGAGTGCCCGGCACTAGACAAAGAACTCTTTGCCGAGTGCACCACTCGGCAAGAATTTTGCACTCGGCAAAGTCTCTATTTCCAGTAGTGTTAGTTTGCACTGTGAAACACAGGCAAAATGACTCACCCATCTGAGCTGAATTTCTCAAGATAAGAGAGATCTATCTTCAAGGAAGAGTTATTGAGGTCGACAATGGATAATCAACTCTTTTTTGGCATGAGGCATGGATATATGATAAGCATTTATGCTACATACTGATCTTTTCAAATTATGTGAGCAGAAAAACATCACTCTGTTTCAAGTTAAATGTGGTGAAATACAGTTATCTTTCACTAGATGGTTCTCAATATCATTTTAAACATGGTGAAGATTTTGCTAAATGGAAATTTGGAAATAAAGGCTCTTTCTTTGTGCAATCTGTCTGTAATGCAATGGCCACTAATGAGAATGGGCCCTTGTTTAAAAATATATGGAAGGGGAAGAACCCTGCCAAGATTAAAATCTTTATGTGGCTAGTGCATAACAATGCTATTTTAACTAAAGACAACTTATTGAGGAGACTATGGAAAGTTAGTCCCACTTGTTGTTTTTGTGACTAGGATGAGTGTATGCATCATCTGTTGTTTTGCTGTGCTAATGCCGAAGTAATCTGGGCAACTTTTGCTATCTGTTTGGGTGCTAACGATATTCCTACCTCACCTGAAAAATGCTGGAGTTGGTGTGTAAAAATTGGATACCAAATGGTAAAAAGTTCTTTGGAGTTGGGTTTGCTGCACAAGTAGAGAAATGACCTTTGATCCAGCTCGAAATTTGGCTTTAGTCCTGGTATTTTTCGTGTCCGGGACTAGAGAGACCTTTAGTCCCGGTTTGTAGGTCCAACCGGGACTAAAGGTCCCTGCCCAACGGCTACTGCGCTAGGCTTTTGCTGGAGGGGATCTTTAGTCCCGGTTGGAGCTACGAACCGGGACTAAAGGTTAACTTTTACTCCCGGTTGGTGCCTCTAACCGGGAGTAAAAGTCTACTTTCGGCTGGAGGCTCCGTCCGGGACTAGAAAGGGACCTTTAGTCCCAGTTTCAGACAGAAATCGGGACTAAAGGTACCCTCCTATATAGCCCTTGTTCCTCCCCGAGCCCGAGCCACTTCGAGCTCAGTGTTCTCTTAGCTTCATCGCCGGCCTCTCTTCTTCCTCATCACCGGTGTATCACAAGATTTCTTCCATTCCTCCATCGGTTCTAAAGGTTACCAACTTTATACTCTCGTGTTTCATCTGTAGCTTATTTCATTTTATGGACTAGATATATGTGGTTTTTTTATGGTAGATTTTTTTATTTGTAAGCCATTTAAGCTCAAAATCACTTTAAAGTTTGCGTACTTGGATGAAGGAAGGTTAAAGTAGTTATTCAAAACTAGTATTGAGCTTTCATTTCTAGCATGCATAGCACACTTCATGCTTTAGAGATATAGAGAATTTTAGAGTTTTTTTAATTTTATTTGTTTAAAAAATAATAAATTTATATTATATTAAAAATGAGTATAGAGAGTAGATGGCAACTACTTCCGGGTCCTCGGCCTCTCATCGGGTTACAAAGCGACTGAGGCCGGACCTTCCTCTTATTGCATGCGGCAAGTGTGAGGAGAAGATTATGATGGAGTACCGGGTGAGGAAGGAGTGTCCCAACAAGGGCCGTATCTTCTACAAGTATCCGAATCGCAATGTGAGTTATTTTGTCGCATTTGATGATTATGGTTAATTTATACTTATTTTCATGATGATTGTAATTAAAGTTCTAATTTTTTGTTTTAATTTTAGTGGGATGGCACTGGATGTTCAGGCTGGTACTGGGAGGAAGAGTATGTTGAACACGTGTAAAACTCTCTTGCACAGGTGGCTACGGCGGCTGATGAGGCAGTGATCCTGCGGAAGAAGCCCATAGATGTTGAACAAACGCATGATCTGTCTGTTTTAGTTGGGATTGGTCGCGAAATCCTTATGCTGCTGAAGTGCATTTTAGCTTTAGTTTTTTTAGTGGTAGTTGGGATTGTCTACATTGTAGCGAGACTTTCATAAATTAATACCTTGTGTGGTGGCATGCATGTCGTATATTTAACTAATTATGTTCTAGATTTTAATATGGTATGTATGTCATGTAATGCAGATGAGCCAGCATTGGATGTACAATGCTGATCGTCGCTCCCAAGAGTTCATTGAGGGCGTGCATTCTTTCTTACGTATGGCCGAGGCAAACAAACGCGATGGTTTCATGTGCTGCCCATGTGTCATATGTAAGAATTTGAAGGAATATGCTAGCTCAAGGAGTCTTCATTCACACTTGTTGAAGTCGGGTTTCATGCCAAACTATTTTTGTTGGACGAAGCACGGAGAAACCGAGGTTGTAATGGAAGAAGGTGAAGAAGAACAATGGGACAATGATGACATTATTGCTGAATATGGTGCCTTCAATGATACTACAATGGGAGAAGCTGAAGAAGAGGTAGTGGCAGAAGATGAGCCCGCTGATGATCTTGGTCAGGCCATTCGTGATGCACAAAGAGAATGCGAAAGTGAAAAGGAGAAGATCAAGTTCGAGCGCATGCTAGAGGATCATAAGAAATTGCTATACCCAACTTGTGATGCGGGACAGAAAAAGTTGGGTACCACACTGGAATTGCTGCAATGGAAGGCAAAGAATGGTGTATCTGACAAGGGATTTGGGGAGTTACTGAAAATCCAAAAGAAGATGCTTCCAAAGGATAATAAATTGCCTATCACTACGTACGAAGCAAAACAAGTAGTCTGCCCTTTGGGATTAGAAATCCAGAAGATACATGCATGTCCTAATGACTGCATCCTCTACCGTGGTGAGGAGTATGAGAAGTTAGATGCATGCTCGGTATGTCATGCATCACGGTATAAGATCAGGCGAGATGACCCTGGTGATGTTGAGGGCGAACGTCCCACGAAGAAAATCCCTGCCAAGATTATGTGGTATGCTCCTATAATACCACGCTTGAAACATCTGTTCAGAAACAAAGACCATGCAAAGTTATTGCGATGGCACAAAGAAGACCGTAAGGTAGACAATATGTTGAGACACCCTGCTGATGGGTCCCAGTGGAGAGTAATCGATAGAGAATTCCTAGAGTTTGCAAATGACGCAAGAAACTTAAGGTTTGCTTTAGGTACGGATGGTATGAATCCTTTCGGGGAGCAGAGCAGTAGTCATAGCACTTGGCCTGTTACTCTATGTATCTACAACCTACCTCCCTAGTTATGCATAAAGCGTAAGTTTATTATGATGCCAGTGCTCATCCAAGGTCCAAGGCAGCTTGGCAACGACGTCGATGTGTACCTGAGGCCACTAGTTGAAGAACTTCTACTTTTGTGGAATGGACCAGGTGTACGTGTGTCGGATGAGCACAAACATGAGCACTTTGACCTGCGAGCATTGTTGTTCGTAACAATCAATGATTGGCCTGCTCTAAGTAATCTTTCAGGACAATCAAACATGGGATATAATGCATGCACGCACTGTTTCGATGACATTAAAGGTATATTCTTGAAAAAAATGTTGAAAGGTCGTGTACCTTGGCCATCGTCGATTTCTTCCTACGAATCACCCCCTAAGAAAGAAAGGCAAGCATTTTAAAGGTAAGGCAGACCACCAGTCCAAGCTAGGCAACCGAACTGGTGAGGATGTACTCAATATGGTCAAGGATGTGAAAGTAGTATTTGGAAAGGCACATGGCAGCGAACCTGTTCCGAACGATGCCAACGGTCACGCACCCATGTGGAAGAAGAAGTCCATATTTTGGGAGCTACCCTATTGGCAAGTCCTAGAGGTCCGTAGCGCGATCGACGTGATGCACCTGACGAAGAATCTTTGTGTGAACCTGCTAGGCTTCATGGGTGTGTATGGGAAGCCTAAGGACACACTTGAAGCATGACAGGACCTACGATGTTTGAAAGAACGAGACAACCTACATCCAGAGAAGACAGATGATGGACGCCATTACTTAAGTCCTGCCAGCTACACTCTTAGCAAAGAAGAGAAGGAAAGTATGTTTGAATGCCTAGCAAGCATCAAGGTACCATCTGGATTCTCCTCGAATATAAAGGGTATAATAAATATGCCAGAGAAGAAGTTCCTAAACTTAAAGTCCCATGACTGCCACGTGCTCATGACACAATTGCTTCCAGTTGCACTAAGAGGAATTCTACCTCCAAATGTACGTCTAGCCACCGTGAAGCTATGTGCATTCCTCAATGCAATTTCTTAGAAGGCAATCGATCCAATGGATCTAGCTAAACTACAGAATGATGTGGTTCAATGTCTTGTCAGCTTTGAGTTGGTGTTCCCTCCTTCCTTCTTTAATATCATGACGCACCTCCTAGTTCACCTGGTCAAGGAGATTAGCATTCTCGGTCCTGTGTTCCTGCACAACATGTTCCCCTTTGAGAGGTTCGTGGGAGTCCTAAAGAAATATGTTCACAACCGTGCTCGGCCAGAAGGAAGCATCGCCAAGGGCTATGGAACAGAGGAGGTCATTGAGTTTTGTGTTGACTTTATTTCCGACCTTGACCCGATTGGTGTTCCTGAATCACGACACGAGGGGAGACTAAGTGGAAAGGGGACACTAGGGAAGAAAACATATATTGGTACGTAGGACAATTATTTTAATAAAGCACACTACATAGTTCTGCAAAACTCCTCCTTGGTGGATCAGTATATCGAGACAAATAAAGAGTTGCTCCGATCCGAGTTTCTAGGAAAGTCAGAAGCTTGGATTACGCATCAGCACATGGAAACTTTCAGGGACTGGTTGCGAAAAGAATGTCAGGGTGATGAGAGTATTGATGAGCAACTTTATCTGTTGGCTAGGCAGCCATCGTGGCATATCCTCACATACAAAGGGTACGAGATAAATGGGAATATATTTTACACAGTAGCCCAAGATAAAAGGAGCACCAACCAAAACAGTGGTGTCTGCATAGATGCCACCGACCCTAATGGAAATAAGCAAACATATTATGGCCGCATAGAGGGGATATGGGAACTAAACTATGCACCTACATTTAAGGTACCTTTGTTCAAGTGCCAATGGGTAAAGGTGACTGGAGGCGGGGTAGCAGTCGACAACCAGTATGGAATGACAACCGTGGACCTCAACAATATTGGGTACAAAGACGAACCATTCGTCCTTGCCAAGGATGTGAATCAGGTGTTTTATGTCAAGGACATGTCTACAAAACCGAAGAGAGGGAAAAACAACAACGACCCAATGAATGAGCCAAAGCGCCATATAGTTGTTTCAGGGAAAAGAAACATCGTCGGAATTGAAGACAAGTCAGACATATCAGAAGATTATGAAAAGGATGACCGAATTCCACCCTTCACAGTGAACAAAGACCCAAGCATCCAGCTAAATGATGAGGACACTCCATAGTTACGACACGATCATAACCAAGGGATATATGTTAAGAAGTTCACTACTGTGCCCACTTGATATATTTAGTGATGTATTAGACCTATTATGTAATAATTGTGACTTCAGATTTTTTTGTCATGTTTTCATATTTTCTACGGTTTAAATGAATTTTTTGCTAGACGGTGGATTTCCCGGTGATGAAAAACCAAATGATCAACGTTAATAAGATGTGAAAACTAATTTCCTGTCGAAAAGCAATAGTTTAAATGATTTTAATTAAGTAGTATATTTTTGCATGGTGCAAATTGTAATTATTATTTATACTATGTCAAATATTCATACAGTAAAACAAAAGAGTTTAGGTTACAATTTTTTGTCGTGTATAATAATGGGAAACCAAGTCCAGGATTTTTTTTATAATTTTTTTGGTAATATTTTATTTATTAGGCAATTAATAACTCTATGCATTTTTATATAAAAGAAATATATAAAAAAGGAAAAAACTTATGGAAACCGGAGAAAGCCAACTGCAGACCACCTTTACTCCCGGGCCGTGGCTACACCCGGGACTAAAGGTGGGCTGTGTTTTCGTAGCCCGCCAAAATGACCTTTACTCCCGGGCCGTGGCTACACCCGGGACTAAAGATCAGACCTTTAGTCCCGGTTCTAATCATCACCCGGGACTAAAGGGTCTTTAGTCCCGGTTCATAGCTGCAACCGGGACTAAAGGTCTCCCTTTATAAAACCTCTCTGTCTCCGTCAAGCCTCATCTTCTCCACCAGATCAATCCAGCAGCGCCGCCACCCCCAGGCCACCCTAGCCTCGCCTCACGCGCGCACGCTGTCACCGGCCGGCCAGCGCACGCCTCGCGTCGTCCTCGTCCCCAGCCCACCTCGCCCCCAAGCTGTCTTCTCCAAGATCCGCAGCAGGCCACAGCTATGGCACGTCTTCTCTTGGTTTGGCCCGGTCTCCCTCTTCCTCTGCACTTCCCTTGATGATGCCGTCGTTAGAGTTCCGACGACGATGGAGATCGCCGGGCTTTTGCAATTTGTAATGCTGATGTATATCTGTCTGGAGTGTGGTTAGGGCAGGAGCTAACTTTGATCTGGTAGGAGTTGGTGTCGTCATTAGCATGTTGCTGAAGTAGGATTAGAAATTCTAATGTAAAACAGTTTCAGTAATGTAGTACTTGTTTCATGACAATGGGTTTCAGTGAATTCCAATGTGTTTCACTGATGCAAATTAGTCACCTTCATTTGTGATGCAATTTTTGATTCATTCAATATAATTGACAGATATGTGATACAATTGATAGGATTTTTTGACAACAATTGACAGCAATGTGGTTGAGTCAATACAAAATAGAAAACAATATCTGAGATAACATCAGTGACATATATTCACTAAAATAGCATCCATTACCATAGTTGTGGTCATCCAACCAGGAATAGCATCCATTACCATAGTTTCGGTACAATTGGTTTTGTCAGTTTTGTAATATAGCACAAATGTAATGATTATAGTCAAGTTTTTTTGGTACCTCTTCTAGTAGTTGTGACACCATGAGGTTCTCCATTTGGGATAGCAGTGTATGTGATTCAGGATCCGGGTGACTCACCTCTCCTAAACCAATAATACAGTTAAGCTATATATGTACACATGTGAATGGTGATGGTGTGGGTGTGCACATACCTAGAAATATTGTTCTACACGAATTGGTTGCTGCTCTGGCTCAGCTGTAGTTGTTGTTGCCCTCTTGGTTTTCTTAACAGCTGGTTGTCCTGCCTTCTTTGCTGCACATGTAGCTGAGTTATGACCAGGTTTTTCACAGTGTATGATTACTCCATGTTTTGTTAGCCTTGGACCATTTGCACCTTGCACTTCATGTGCTGCCCTACTTATTGTAATAGTCTGCTGATTTCCATTAGTATCAATTTGGTGCATACTTCTGTAACATGTTTTTTTTAGTAAAGTCTAAGTCTCTAACATGTTTTTTTGGCTGCAGGAGCTGGACCTCGCGTTTGACACCTTGGATGTGAGCCACCGCCGCCACCATATATAATCCGTTTATGATGGATTAATTGCTCCAACCTTTTGTAATCGGATGGATGCGTGTGCCGAGCCCTCGTGCCGGCAATCTTGTAATGCGGTAGCTTATGACGACTAGTTAGAAAATTGTAGAAAATCCGTACTAGTTGAACTTGCGGACCGTGTTTATCTCGGCGAGCATGTTCTCTGCCGAACGGTAACGAACGTTAAGGAGGAGCTTTGATTCTACGAGGGAGAGCGGCAACGGTCGTGGAAGACCGTGTTCCCTTCCTCGTAGAATCGAAGCTCTTCCGTGGCCAAGTACGGTGCCGTCCGGTGGAGAAATGCTCGCCGAGATGATCACGTAAGCAAGGTCAACTAGTACGGATGGTTATTTATTCACACGTCCCGATATCGTCGCAGTAGTCTGTCAATCACCGTACCCAAACGTAGTATATATATATATAAACGATTATTATGTGTGTACACTCCCATTCTTCTATTAATTTGCGGAAATATCATGTGAATTACTTACCTGCCGCAGTAAAAGACGAGAACACAATGACCATGGCCACGGCCATGAAAAATGTCGACGACACAACACTAGCAACTTTCTCGGCAAGCAGAATAGTGTTAAACGCTCTGGAAACCTGTAAACTTTGTCAGTTAAGATTTCCCCTTCAAACAAGCTAGGCACTTAAATAAGGCCTATGCTAGATTCTATCACTAGTACAGATACATAAATGATTTTTACAAATGTTACTATCCTTGAGGTGGCACGTCTTGTAGGAGTTCATTTTATAGATATAGTTTTTATTTTTTATAGATATATCTGGTGGTGTAAAAGCTAGATGGCTACCCCGAGAGACAACATGGATGAAGAAATGATGAATATTATCAACATCGGCACTCAATTTGCCGATGGTGACCAGTAGGATGTAGATGACGGGAGTCAATACCTGGCTCTTGAAGATAACCAAGAAAATATTGTGCAAGAAAATACTGGCGAGGTATATATATTTATATATATTTGAATATCTATCATCTATTATATGTAGCCCTCTGGATCGACGACAACAACGACGAAAAGCAAAAAAATTCGAGGCCCGAAAAAGCCATTGGAGGGGCGCTATATAATATCGGAATTCAATATCGTGACAGGCGAACCACTTGGTCCACACGCAAGGAAATTCGTGCAACACTGTGGTGCCTTGTAAGGGATAGACTTCCGATCAGTGCCCGTGAATGGAAGCAAAAGATCAACGAGCCTCATGTTAGTTTTGTCTCTGATCTTGATAAGAATTTAATTTGGGATTATATTCTTCAACATTTCACGTTGCAAGCGGATGATTATGATGCTATCAACGATGATGAATTGAAGGAAGTAGTTCGAAAGTGGGCTATGAAGAAGATGGCCACACAATTTCAGACTTGGAAGAAATCCCTATACACGAAATACGTCAAGAAGAACGTAACGCCCAATTTCAATACTAGTGGCCCGCTCGCGAAGTTGAGGCCCTACTGGAATGATTTTGTATAGTACAAGACATTGGAAGAGGGTGAGGAACGGGTGAGAAGGAACCAAGATAATGCCCGACAGAAGGTATACCACCATGGCATGGGATATGGTGGTTGTGCGACTGCCATTCCCAAGTGGGAAAATGGAAGTGGACATTCTTGCCAAGGGTATCACACCAGAATCACTCAATGGGCCCAAATGCGCGAAGAATTGGTTTTTCGCTCATGGGGGAAGACTGGACCTAGAGACCGGAAAGCTGGTTCATGGCTCAAAACTCGAAAGAGCAACACAAAGATTATCTTATGCTCTACAAGCTAAAACTATTGGTGCATTCAGGCCCAATAGAGAGAAGGATGAACTGACGTATGCCCTCGGGACCGCTGAACACAGTGGCCGAACGAGAGGTTTAGGACGGAATATTTCTTGGGAGCATGGTTTCCCTGATGACAGAGATACCTACAAAAGCCAGCAGAGAAGGAGGGATGAGGATGCAGCGTGGATCAGCAGGTTGGAGGAATTGGTCCGTGAGTTACGGGAGGCATTGCTTCAAGCACAGGAGCGCGAAAAAGACATGCAAGCTAGAATGCAGGACGAAATAATAAAGCAAGTGCAAATAGCAATGAGTGCCCAGAGGCAGGCATCAGATCTAGGAATGAACATTAATATTAGCCCCCCTGATCAGTTGAAAAGCAGCTGTGCTTCCACGGAGTTGCCAAATCAAGATGACGCAATGCTACGTTTCCCCGAGGATGACATCACTGCACCGTTTACATCATGTGAGCTTCATATTCCAAAAGAGAATGCCACAATCATGGTGGCTCTCGGTGTTTTTTCTCCTCCAGATCCTACTAAGACACCAAGAATCCATGGGGCAATAATACCACCTAGATATGTTAGCGTCTCAGTGGATAGAGTCAACAAAGGTTTTAGTGACCTGCCTCTTGACATTCCAGGAGGTGATGGGGAGAAGACTCTAGGAGAAGCAGAGAAAACATTCATACTATGGCACAAGCGCTACATCATTATTCCTGGGGTCTCTAGTCCACCGCCGCTTCCTCAACTGCCAGACAATAGGTGCGGACAAAAGTGAACGAAACAATTTTTTCACAAACTTTCTATTGACATGCATGATTAATAATAATAATTTCTTATACCTAATTATTCTTTTTTTAATCACACAGCAGGCCCTCCGCCAACCTAAGTCCAATTATTCAATCTCTAGATCATCATAGTGCTCCGGGCAATCAGGTGGCAACGCCGCCACCGCCGCCACCTCCAACGCCTCCAAGGAGGTCTCCAATGCCTCCAACGGCTACCCCGCCTCCCTTGATGACTAAGAGGAACCAAGCTCCTAAGAGGTCCGCCCCGCAAACAAAGTCGTTGTCCCACCAGCTGGCAAAGAAGAAAGCCTCATCTAATTCAGTTATTCCCCAAAAACCGTCTTTCAAGAAAAGTAAAAAGGAATTAAAAGCTGCAATAAAAAAAGATGTGGACAGTTTCTTTGAAAAAGTAAAAAAGCAACGAGAAGAGAGGGAGAACCCGGAGAAATCATACTTCTACCTACCTCCAGATCTTCTAAGAAAGAAAGTGGACCAGAAAAAGCGGGAATCTCAAAAGACCCGGCCAAAATCAGACTACGACCGCTCTCTCACCAAGTCATTTGAGGCGGCACAGAAAAAGACTAGACCAGGGAAAGGTGTTGCACAACTCGGACAACAATCGCAACAATCAGTCCCCTCTCTTGTCGTTCGTAATGAATATGGTTCGAACTTAGACTTAGACGTCGATTTTGAGGAGCTGGCTCGGTTTTACGAGGAAACTGGTTTGGACCTTGCCCAAGTGCTCGCTGAAGGACCATCTGCTCCAAAAGTGGATCCTTGGAAGAAATTTGAACATGGAAAGAGTCTATACAACCCTGAGGCCTTAGGTGAACTGGGTATGCAAATGTACCTGCTAAACAAGTGGTACATGGCGGCGTATGAACGGGGAGAGGCCTTTGTTACTGTCAGAGTTAGAAACCAACATTACTTCCGTGGCGATGACGTTATATATGTCGAGTTTGAAGAATTACACCAACTATGCCACTTGGACTCTCTCGACAAAAGTCTCATTAGCTGCTATTGTCTGTAAGTGTGATTATTTTCTACTATTAAAGTGTGTATATATAAAGCTACATGTATATATATACATTATATATTCTCACACTATATATACCCCGATCTCTTAACTGCAACAATTATTAAAGACCAAATTAATGTTTTATTTTATTGGGCGCAGTGTTTGGAAAAGTTTCATTGAGAATCACCACATGAAACATTGCAAAGCGCCACTGGATGTAATCGCACACAAAGTAAGTACTATCAACATATATATATATATATATATATATATATATATATATATATATATATATATATATAATTCAATTAACACCATGCATACTTTCAATTCACCGGATCTTTTTTCTCGTAAAAGTGGGTTCTGAGGCAAGAACAGGGGAACAACTACTGCAGATACTATGTTTGCGAGTTTATCGGGGCGTACACAAAAAGAACTCCTGAAGAAATCCTCAAAGTATGTTATATAAATATATTCATATATTCACAATTTCTTTTGTTGCTCATATATATAAGTAATCAAGTGACCAACATATTTATATATATATATATATATATATATATATATATATATATATTAATACTTTTCCTTTAACTTTATTGAAGACTCTATGGTTGAAGGAAAAAGTCATACGACGTGACCAACTGAAAGCAATTCAAGAGACCATAGCAGGATTTCTTAATGACCAGGTCCTCAACCCCGCCGGCAAGTTCTACAATGACGTCAACGAAACATGGAAGCCAAACTAGATGGAGTGATTTTGTTATCCCAAGGATATGATAGAATATACAATGCAAGCTTTATTTGTAATATATATATATATATATATATATATATATATATATATATATACATACATATTATATGTACATAAAATAACGTACAATATATGTATATGCATGTAATATATACGTTAGTTTTATACTTTAGTTTGTACAAAATGTTCGAACATTATAAACGTGTAGAATACGTAGAATGCGTCTTCGAAAACCTATTCGAAAACCAAAACGAATCATCAATTGAAAATAGAAACAAAAAAAAGGAAAAAAAAGGAAACCTTTAGTCCCGGTTGGTAATACCAACCGGGACTAAAGGGCCGCCCCACGTGGCCAGACCGGGAGGCCCTACCAACCGGGACTAAAGGTCCCGGGCGCGAAACCGGGATTAAAGGAGGGGACCTTTAGTCCCGATTTCTTACTCCCGGTTCCAAAACCGGGACTGAAGGCGGTCGAGAACCGGGAGTACAGCCCGTTTCTCCACTAGTGCTGCTATCTGGTGGGCTATCTGGAAGAATAGGAACAAGATTTGCTTTGAAGGCGGAAAGTGCTCAAGAGCCCCCTTGAGATAATTTGTCATGTGTGTGCTCTCATGTGCTCTTGGGCAGGTCTATTTTTTGAAGATGAGAAGAAGATGCTGATTGAAGGTGTCAATGCCATGCTTAAGATTGCAATCAAACTATTGTCAAAGCCGCAAGATGCTGCTGTGAGGACTAACTTCATCCAGGACGCTGGGAGAGATGGTGACGCTGATCCAGCCCTTTCTATCTGAAGTCAGGAAGAATGATCGTACTGCTGTTTGGCCTTTTGTGGGTGTTAGTTGGTCGCGAGCTGAGTGTAGTTCTAGCTTGGGTGTCTGGCAGTAGTTAAACTGTTTGCTTTTCTGTCTGCTATTCTCGTTGGCTCTGCGTAGTCGTTCTGGAACGTCTTAAACTCTTGCTGTATTTTCGTTAACGTTATTCAGTAATGGAAATGGGTATGAACCCATTTTACAGTCATATATAGAGTTGCGAGTATTATTATGTTTGCCATACTTTTTTCTCTCCAAAACAAAAGATCTCGTTTTTATGAAAACTATTAATTTTAAAGCCTCGTAATTGTTCCAAGACACGAAGCGATATGATCATCAATATATACACGATGAATCGATGATCGATTGCCCTCGTGGTTTTCTCGTCGTGTAAACCATGATTAGCATCATATATACAAGACCATGCATCGGTACATACCTAACTGTATGATCGAGTTCGTGCGTGCTTAGTTTCTCTGTGCTCACCGATCTTAGCAACCACCGGGGAAGACCTTGGGTTCATCATCCTGTATCCGGCGGCGCGGTTCTTGCTGAAGCTCCGCAAGCCGCAGATTGGCGACGACGACACGGCCGTGCGGACCTCATCTTCGTCTCCACCGCCATCGCCGTGCTCCATGTGCCACAGGACGTCGAGGAACGCGTCGACGTCGCACGGCAGCGCAAGCGGGCCCCGCGCCGCGTGCCCGTACTCGCGCTCGGCGTCGTCAAGGAGGCGGCGGAAGAGCGGGTGGGAGGCGTACTCCGCGCGGACCACGAAGCGCACCCGCTCGGGACCCACGTACACCGGGAAGCACCCGGCGACCGCCGGCGACGACCGCGCCCGTCCGGCAGTGCCGATCCGGTTCAGCCCAGACTTGCACCGCTCCAGGGTTCTTGAGATCAGGCTCTTCCTGGTGGCTCCCTTGCTCGGCGCCGCCATGCCAAGGACCACCGCGCGCCTTTCGTGTGCACAGAGATGCACGAACCGAGGGAAGAGAAGATGGTGCGGAAGAAGTAACTAGCGCATTCACGGCATGCTTGTGCATGAATGCATGCGTTTACAAGCTACTGGGTTGCTCATGTCATGGCACAGAGTTCAGCTACCTAGAAATTAAAGGCGAGGAGGACAACTGATGAGTATATATGAATTTGTGTTAACTAGTCTTAGTCGTCGTAGTGGGAAGTACTAGTATATATATCTGAACATAGAGAAGAGATACATGTATGGTGCATTTTATTAGTTCCAGTGACCAAGTACACGACTCTAAGGAGATCATCAAACTAATAATGTTCAACAACTGTTAGTGCCTGGTGGCGCGGCTTATATATTCTCACGGTCAACGCCTGTCTATGCTGGAGCACGCTTGTTAAGTGAGACAAAATAGTATACTGTCCACTATGTTCTACTACTCGATCTAGAACAAACCCTAGAAATGGGGTCATGTATATAACATCTCTGTCGCTTACGCTACTTTTGTCTCTTCATATAAAAGGATTAATTCAGCTATCTACCATAAATAAATATATGTACATTTTAATCAGCGAACTACCATAAATCTACTAATCTAGTAGGAAATTTCAGGGAATCTTAACATCCACGCAGCAAAACTTATTGGATAGATGCAGGAAAACTGTACTCCTCCACCAGAGGTTGTTGGTTAAAGATAAACGTGCTTTTTGAGAGTTAGCACATGGATACTCTTGTATATATAGATGTGGATGTAGATGCTGATGCGCTGCCTTAACATTTATTTTTCGCTGTCGTATATGGATCCTTCCATTCTTCTTTTCCAGCCTCTTCTCTGATTGACTGTATATAGGAGTTAGCAAACGGCCCGGGATAATACTGAAACAGCACACACATTCAGATTGAGAAAAGTTTGACACACTCCTAGCTTAGTAGCTTTCACATCTTTTGGACGCGAAAATGACACCCGTCGAGTAACTCATCAGCACCTCATTTCTTGAAGGGTTCGTATAGCTAGTAGTTCCGCATTGTCCTCACGTTGTCCTTCAGGTAACAATTGCTGGCAGTCCGATGCGGATGCAGAATTGCAGATGACGCCTGGCCAGAGAGCCAGAAGGTGCTTATGGTGTAGGCGATGGCTGGTGATCGAATGGAATGGATCACCTCTGCTGCTGTTTTTTTTTAATAATGTCTTCTGCTGAATTATTCCCAAAATAAAAAAAGAACAGTAGCATTGTCTACGTGAAAGGATTAGTTGACCTGAACAGTTCCATCTCATTATTATGAGCAAAGAATTAGCTTATCAGTTATTAGATTAATCAAATGTACTCAAATTTAAATATATTATAAGATTTTTCTGCTAAGGATATTATAATACATGTATACGAGTAAAGAGACTTAATTTGCTTGTTTCTCTCTTGATTTACGTGTCTCACTTGACTTGTCTAACTAAATGTTTATGACTCACTAGCTAAAGATGTCCTTGGCTGCATCTTCCGCTAGATACCGCCCATTCTTCAGGAAAAAAGTTACCAGTAGATATTCAAAGAGAGAGTAAAGAATGGTGCATGATTAGCATGTAGTCAGCGATTTGATGGTGTGATTATTCTATATGCGCGTACAGCAAACATTAGCACTGTGCATATCCCCTCTATGAACACACCTGATAGGATCCCTCACGCCAAACCAAACAACATCTCTCCCACCAAATAAAAGCAACTACAACCTCTATATGTAATAATGCAATTGCGCTGGCGCTAACTCCCTTGGTCCCAAAATAAATCAATTTTTAGAACTACCTTAAGTTAAACTTTCTTAAATTTGGTCAACTTTATAGAAAAAGGTAACAACATCTATGACACCAAATAAATGGACTGTGAAAATATATTTCATTATGTATCTAGTAATAATAATTTGGTGTCATAAATATACATGTGCTCTTTTCTATAAATTTAGTTAAACTTAAAATAGTTTAACTTAGGACAACTAAATTAATTTAGTTAGGGACAGAGGGTAGTTATTCGAATTCCGCACTCCACAAACCCACCAACACATATGACATATGAATGCATATAATATTTCATAATTTAAAATTTTAAAACATAATATCTCTCAAAGCATAATCCGATTCAGAAACCATTTGAAGCTTATCGTTGAAAAAGAAATATACCGAACAAAATGAAATTCATAAAAGTTATGTTTCTACGAAGTTTATCTTAAAAATAAGAACTCATAGTGCACTGCCGCCTTTGTTAATAGCCGTTTCTGGAAATGGCTCATTGATAGATACTATTTCGCAAGGCCGCCTGCTTTTGGAATTGCTGCTTTTGGAATTGCAAAATGACCTTATGAGAAAATGCAATTCATGGTAAT